>NC_092227.1:46939915-47027415 GCF_036320965.1 Panulirus ornatus
TCGTTTGCAGTGCAAGTCTTCCGGTTTGTGTTGGTAGATATAACGCATGCGCGCGTGTAGGTGTGTGTGTGTGTGTGTGTGTGTGTGTGTTACAGGTAGAGAGTTTTACACCCTTGTTGCTCCGTCTCTTGACCTTGTGTTTGTGTCATGTCTTTACTGTTATGTACATACATACACACACACACCATCCTAATCTCGGTACCCATTTATTAACCATTTCTGAGGGGAGGATGAACACTTTGGTGTAGGCCGACTGCCACGTCCAAGATTCGAACCCATGTTTCATACCCGGGCTGGCCCTTGCTGACTCATGGTCAGTAACGCTAACTAGTATACCATGTGTGTGGGTGGATGTGTGTATAGCACGACGGTACGAACCATAAGTGTGATGACCCGGCCAAATTTGACGTGAATTAGCGACCTCGAAAGCGAAAGATAAATAATTAGTGACCTCGAAAGACAAAGATCAACAAAATGCGGCCTCAAAAGGGAAATATACACACTCGGCTAATGTGATTTTTCTTTTGGTCGAAGATATTTCGTATGAGACTGGCCAGAGGAAAGTTCCTTCATCGTGGGCCAGTGTAAACGTTTTCTACCAGGAGGAGGAGGAGGAGGAGGAGGAGAAGTTAGTGTGCCGCTTGACGAGTAACTCTCGTGTGAAAGTTAGGAACTCGCACAGCACTCGCTCTCCTGTGGGAGGCACCGCCCACCTTCCTCACCCTAGATGGTGTGTGTGTGTGTGTGTGTGCTTGAATTGCTGCTTGCATCCATTTGGTGCATTCAGTGACACGTAGACATGGAGTTAAGTGCTAGCAGAGATAGATATATACAAAAGTGTACATAGATATAGATATTATACATGATCGTACATATTAACCTATGTAGGTATATTATCTTGGGTGTGTAATATCTGTAATGTGTTTAGCATTTAATTGGTATAACTTGTGGTTTATGTGTAAGGTTTGTTTCATTTTTGGTATTAAGAGAATTTTGTAACGTTTTGGGGTTCTTGGTGTATAATGATATATATATATATATATATATATATATATATATATATATATATATATATATATATATATATATATATATAGTGTGTGTGTGTGTTTTGCATTCAGTTTCTTGCACCAAGGCGATGTAGCGAGAGGAACATACAAACAATAGCCTCATTTGCACACCTCCACGCTGTGGCTGTCGTCTGTGTTATACACCGGCACCAGAGCCAACCCTCCACCACCAGGCCCCGTACATCACAACATGGTTTCCCCTGACCATGCTGAAGGGTCACCCTGGCCTACTAGAAGGGTCAGTATAACGAGGAAAGTTGCATGTGAAATGATGATGATTTAGTTCATACAAGACGACCGCTGAGCTGGGGAAGTAGGAATGGTGGTATATTAAACGAGGGATGAAGGAGTTGAAGACCCTTGACTTTTGGCTTCAGGCATCCTTGGCTCTTCCTGGACGTGGTTTAGAGTATCCTTGACCATTCCTTAACGTGGCTTCAGGCATCCTTGGCCATTTTTTGACGTGGCTTCAGGCATCCTTGGCCATTTTTTGACGTGGCTTCGGGCGACCATTCCTTGACGTGGTTCCAGTTAGCTGAATTTCGCTAAGGCCGATGGCCTTTTCTTGATACATGTGTGTGTATGTGTTTGCGCGCGCGCGCGCTTAAAGGTCACTAATAAACTGTAGGCTGTAATCTTTGAAGTTTAGGTCAGAACACACGACTCAGCGGCCGCTGTGCAGAGGCGACGTATAGAATCGTAACATATTCTTACTCATCACATACGAGCGAGTTGTCAGTCGTAATGTTTTGATTTCGTGTGTCGCAGGAAGCGCTTCGTCTTGCGTCCGCTCATCGTAAACTGATTCGTCGGCTGCGAGCGTCGGGATTAAGTCATTATTGTCCACTTATTATCTCTTACTTTTGGGGGGCCAAAACTTGGTCTGTTTCTTGGTGAGAAACATGGTTCGTTTTTTGGTCGTCTAGTTGGTAAGATGCATGCTCCTCTTGGTGATGAGTCACATCATCTTCCTGGTGATGAGTCACATCATCTTCCTGGTGATGAGTCACATCATCTTCCTGGTGATGAGTCACATCATCTTCCTGGTGATGAGTCACATCATCTTCCTGGTGATGAGTCACATCATCTTCCTGGTGATGAGTCACATCATCTTCCTGGTGATGAGAAACATGGTCTTCATGGTGGTAAGAAACATGGTCTTCATGGTGGTAAGAAACATAGTACTCCAGGCGGTGAGATACATGCTTTTCCTCTTAATGAGACATAATTTATTCTTTGGTGAGAAACATACCTCGACTATTTTTTTATGTATAGTGACCGTCATGGTACTGGTGAAACATGACCCAGTCATGGTCACCATGTGTGAACAGCAGATGACGTAGGGGAAGCACTTAATCACGGATCCTTAGGTGTGTGTAGACTTGAATACTGAGTAATAGGAAGAGGGAACAAGGAAAGGCAAAGAATTCCACACCATCGCTGTTCCGGTTAAGGAGGTGGTATTATAACGGTCAATGCTCGTGTGTCTGGTCTCCTTACAGCAACTGTGGGAAGCTGGAGCCCCACACACACAAGCATGCCACGGATCCAATCCTTAATGGCAGCGACACACGCAGACAGCTAACGAGAAACGTGTTTCTCTCGATGGCCAAATACTTCCCAGTACTAAACGTTAGATTTCAAGGATTAGATGTCGAAAAACCTCCAATTCCTCGACACAGGTTAGATCTTTAGATACTCATGTTCGACATTAATCTTCAGTTATCTCCAGTACTCGACGAATGAGTGGGCCAGGCCTCCTAAGTATTGCTGATATTCAATACAAGTGTCAGTTATCAGTCGACATCAGGTGCAGCTGTAAATATTGCCGAAACAAGGCACCAAGGTCGAGTATATGGGTATGTACAGTACTCGTTACAAAAAACGCCGGCGTTTGATACGAGGTTTGGAAAACCTTAGATAATGCCATTATATTCGAGGAAAGTATTAGGGCTTCGTATGTTACTAGTATCCATCTCAAAGCTCAGAGCTTCATATATCCCCATTACTCGACACAAGGTTCCGAACCTCCAATGTGGCCTTTATAAGACGCTAGGTTCAAAGATTCAAATATCGCCATTAGTGTCGGTAATATGTAACACGGTACTCAACACAGCAGGATGAAGGGCATACTTTTCCCCAGATCTCTGAATATCGCTGTGCGAAACATGACAATGCTCAAGCTTCACCTATTCTCCTTCATGTTGCTCACATCATGCCAAACCTCCGAGAACGTAGAGGCCAAGGGATTTTTCAGACCTTTACACATGAGAAGTCAAAAGAGGAAGTCAGACCATCGCTTGCCTTTCTCAAAACGTTATCAAATGAGAACTTTTATGCTCCTGCCTGAGTGTGAAAAAAGATAGCCCATTTTCACCCCTCTGAACGTGCACTTCAATAGACTGATACCCTTCTGGACGTGGAATTCAAGACGCCCTCATCCCTCTCAACGTAGTCAAAACGGACCTTCTTCCTTTTGAACTTAGAAGTCAAAGTACACACTTATCATTCTCTGAAGGTGGAAGTCGGAATGTATTCTAATCCTTCTGGACTCTGACGTATGCACGCTTACATACTTAGGAACGTGGAAGTCAACGAATCCTTATCCATCTGAGCGTGGAATTCAACACACTTTCATCCATCTGAATGTTGACTTAGCACACCCTCACCCTTATCAACGTGGAAGTTATCACTTCTTCCCCGTTCTGAAGGTGGAAGTCAACACAACTTCACCCTTTTTGGTGTGGAAATCAGTGTAGCATTACCCTTCTGAACGTGGAAGTCAGTGCATTACTATCACCGCATGTCTGGATGTTGAAGTCTTCACACTGAATACATCACTTTACTGGACCTAGAAGTCAAGACATCATCACAACGTAACGAAGCAGTCTTGAAAAGGAGTCAGGAAGTCAAGAAGTCACAGGTCATGGCTTAAAGCTACGACGGTTGAGCTTATAATCCAAAGGAGCGACCATTTTTACTGAATGTAGAAGTCAAGACAAAACTGGGGTATGATATTCAAATCATGACCTCATCAGCCCTGCTCAGAAGTCAGAAGAGGAAGTCAAACCACCTCTTCTCTTAAAGGTATCGTCACCCCTTCTGATTAGAAAGGTAGATGTCAAGGCCTCGCCTTCCCTGACGAAGATAGAAGTCAAGACATCACCACCCGTCCTGAGGGGGGCAGTCAAGTCATAACCATCCCTCCTGAAGGTGGAATTCGTCACCACCCGTTCTGAAGGGAGAGGCCAAGACCTCCCCAGCCCTCCTGAAGGTGGATATCAGGACGTCACCACCCTATTGAGAGGGAGGAAGTCGTGAAGTTACGATCCATCCTGAGGGTGGAAGTCGAGACCCCAGCACCACCACCAGCCTGCACTACGAGTCGCACAAGACAACAACAGACTCCCTCAGTGGTGCCAGCCGACGACACAGCTGAATATGGTGGCCCCATTCGTGACCGCTGCCCCCTTGCTGTGATCACAGCTTACTGTCCCATAGTTATTGACCCATGGGATGTGCTAGGATGTAGCAAAGTATGTATGGTGGGGGGTGATATTACCAACCATTGGTGTCATAACATGAGACGCAATATGAGGCGGCGTAAGCTCACACGATGGGGAAACTTTTTCCATGTCGTAAGCGGACGCAAAGGGGAGAAGAAAAAAAGTTGTAGTTAAGGCGCCAGCCAGACGTCCCCAGCGCCCTTGCCCCAACACATAATTCCGGTACACAAGATGGTGTTTGTTGCGCTCACAGGACGCCTTTTCCTTGTAGAACTTCTGGACTCTGGCAGACCTAATGGTGTTCCAGAGCATGCAGGACATCTGGACACAGGCAGACCCGGCTGTGTCCAGACCATCCAGACTTCCAGGACTGATCACGTTCTACACCACCAGACCATCTAGACTTAGGAAGACTTGGACGCAGACGGTCCTTCCTGTGTCCGTACCATCCAGGTCTTCAGTGCACAGAGCCGAGCTGGAGCCTGCCTCCGGGCCACTGCAATCTCATTCCAGCGGGGAGGAGGAGGAGGCGGTTGTGATGGGTGGCGGGAGAGAGAGAGGGGGAGGAGATCAGAAGGAGACACTGTTAATTTTGGTCTCCCAAAGGAGGCGTAGCAGACGTCTCCGATTTGGGATTAGAAATCATTACATCTGCCGTGCGTCAGCGGTTGCTGGTCCTCCAAGACACGAAAGCCTCTCCTCGACGTCTCTATGCCATGTATTCCCTCTGTGTGCTGCGGTAAAAGCTCAAGTCCGTAGGTTTAGGCTTTTGGGACAAAACCCGAAAGTGCTTTTGTTGTGTGTGTGTCTCTCTGTTGTAAGTGAAAGCAAACATCAAGAAAAGGGGGTATTGCTTTTTTTTCTCTATTTACTTTCAAAAGTTGGTGTGTCGTCCACTGTGAGGTTTTGTGGGAGAATTTCCATAAGTCTCCAGAGATAATATTTACTTCATAAATCTTCGCTGCGACTTAGGAAAGTTTCTCCTCGCTGCGTATGGTAATGAAACTTCTTCCTCCATCCCCCGGGCATCATAACGTAGGCTCCAACGCTACTGTCTTCCGTGATGAAGATCTTGATATTTGTGAATCGGGTCCCTACGACTGGAGAGTTTGATTACCCTCAGCAGGAGAGTCTGATCCCATGCACGACTTAAACACTCATAATGACGACAGCTTCGCATTATCAGTGTGTATGGTCACACGAGTCCTTCGCATCCTGGAGTCGAGTTCGTCGTGGTAATGTGTGGCTTCTTGTGTTCTCCTGTTGCTGCACTTGACCTTTATAAGTAGAAGGACCTTACTCTTTTATTTGATGTTTGTGCAAAATACACAAAACGGAGTTTCAATCCTTGTTCTGTTCTTACTTTTAGCAGAGATAGTGTGACTTAAAGCTTTGAAATTCTGGTTAAGTGTCCTCGATTAATCCTTTCCATCAGCTTGATGTAACTTCTTGGTTCGTTATACATTCATGTGTGAGATTTCTCCTCTCTCTCTCTCTCTCTCTCTCTCTCTCTACCAAGTCAGTTCGACACTCAACATTTTGGCATCTTGTATGTATTCCTTCTCAGAGATTCTAGTGCAGAGTATAAGAAAAAGAAAAAAAAGTATTCGTTGCAAAAGCTCGTCTTGAGGACGCTGTTAGAGCAAGTCATTACCCATGTTTGTCACAACTTCGCTCCAGGCTGCGCAGTTCCATGGCATCTCATCATTACCTCATCATCAGCTTTGTATAATCTCGGCCGACGAGGGGGCTGACTCAAATCCCCCCTCAACCACACACACAACCACCACCACCACCACCACCGCCGCCATCACCCTTGCCCGAAGTGGCTGTAATCTGCTGCAAATCCTGGTAGGAGATGAGAGTGTGTGTGTGTGTGTGTGTGTGTGTGTGTGTGTACGTATTTGTAATTGCTTATTTGTTCAGTATGAGGGGGTTTGGGGGAGAGTTCTACACTAATAGAACGCCATCTCTACAACTCTCTCTTCCATCTGACGAGGATTTATCTATTGTATACGGTCACTGTTCGCGGTTTCCCAGTGTACTCCGTTACCCACTTGTGTGACCTGTACAGAATTACTTGTTTACATTGTTCTTTTTAATCCTTTTGTTGCTTCGATTTCTACAATTATTTACATTTTTCTAACCCGTTTGTTGCTTAGTTGTCTACTGCTATATGTGGTTGCTCTGTATTTTCTTCCGTCAAAACTCTGTTTACGGACGATATCATAAAATGGGTTTAGTAACTTTGTTTGGATCAGGCCTCCCCTCACTCTTCCATGGTAGGAAAATTGATGGCCTTTAAGCATATATGGTAACTATATCCAAGCAATTTTGATATCTTTTTGGGTTACCTGTGGACCTCTCCGTTGATTTTGTGAGTTTTATCTGTATGATTATCACAAGTTAAAAGCATATTCCTTTTTGGGTCTTCTGTACATTGTAAGTAGCTTGGACGGTTTGTTTTCCATGTACTTAAAAGAAGATTTCTTTTGCCAGTGGACAGTTTGCCTCCTTTACATTTCTCCTGACGTGATGTTGTGGCCGCAGGTCAAGCACAGTATCAACCTTCAAGTCCGTGTCACACACACACACACACAGAGGTTTCTAGTGCTTGGTTCCTCCTAGATCATACTCCTCTTGTCTCCTCCCCCCACACTATGTTTCATCCTCATCACTTTGCATTTACCTGGGTTCACTGTCCTTGGCCACATATCAGACCATCTTTGTACTTAGTGGATCTAATTCCCTTCGCAAGGTCCGCCGAATAGCCTTAGATGCCCCCCAGCTTGGCTCATAAGTTAGATTTTATAATCCAATCCTTCGTAAGGTCGTGCAGTCATCGTCTTTGTTTACTTCTCGCATGATCTTGGCATCATCTGCAAACATAAGTGGGTACGAGTCCAGTCCCTCCGGCGAGTCATTAACACAGATCACCAACAGCAAACATCCCAAGATTGATCTTCATTGGGGGGCCCACTGGTAACCTCAACCCCTTTGGAGAACCGTCCTCCCTGACAACCGCCCCTCCTCCCCGACAACTGTCCCCCGTGACAACTGTTCCCCCTGACAACTGTTCCCCCTGACAACTGTTCCCCCTGACAACCATTCTCCATGACAACCGTTCCCCCTGACAACCTCCTCCTCCTCCTCCTCCTCCTCCTCCCCCCCCCCCCCCCGGACAACCTTCCCCTCATCCCTTCCACGAATTTAGTTTTATTTTTACCCATCGAAAGTGTGTCAACCCTTATACCTGCCTAGAAATACGGCTCCTTTACCATCCTCACGTGTGACACAGTTTCAAACACCTTCTGAATATTCCAGGAAGGCACAGTCCTCCCATCGATCTCCCTTGTCCAAAAACAGAACTCACTTTTACGTGGAGGTTTATGAGATTTGTTACCTTATGACCTTCTCTCCCTAAACTCGTGCTTTTTCTCACTTAGGTAGTCTCTTTCATTGTAATGAATCGTCCGGTTTCTTTGTAATTATCTCCCCCAGTATTATAGAGACATGACTTGCCAGCGAGAATAGCGAGTCATTAGTGGATAATTTCTCAATCTCCTTTCTCATAGATAAGTACGATGTTTGTAATCGTCCACCACTCTAAGTAACCGTTTTCCAACAATTTCTTGAACAATATTTCAGGCGCCTCGTCAAGTGTTCGTGTACACATCTTAAAGACATAGGGAGCCTTGTGCCTTTGCCATTGCTTCCCAGGTCCTGTCTCTCATCCCATCTCTCTGGTGGTATGACAGTTGTCCTGCTCTGTAACTACACTTTGGAAGTTGTCATTTAGTTGCTCGCATAGTTCCTCGTCATATACAGCTCCACTTTTTTAATCCCTGAGGTTCATTAACTGTTTCGAAACTGACAATATTTATTATCGATAAGTTTACGGAAAAGTTTTAGTTTGTCTTCCACCTTCTCAACGCTATTCTCTCCTTATTTTTATCTTATTTTCTTTTGCGTGTGTGCGCGTACGTGCGTATGTGTGATTACCATTTGGGATTACTGTGTGTGTTAACCCGTCCGTCTCTTAACGTTGCACAGCTTTACCATGTCTTAACTCCTGTGTTATGTATGCACATGTACACACACACCCCACCTTCAGCCGAGGCAGCCATCTCTCGGGAGGATGTGCACCTAGTTTGGCCAGCTGCCATGCCAAGGTGTGTGTACAAGTCCTGTGATGGTGGGATGTGTTTTGTATGGAAGTGGACGTTTTTCCTTTAAACTAATGCATTTATGCCTCAACCTTAGTCCTTTATTTCTTGTACCTTTATTGTTATTACCCACTCCAGCTCTAGCCCGTCACCCCTAATAGCCTTGCTTTCTCCCTTACTTTAACCCTCACCATCTTCCTATAACTTCTCCTAACCACTCACTCATACCTCACCGTAGTAACCCTCTACCCTGAGCGGTAACCAGCACCGTAGGCGATAATCCTCACCCAGAACCATCACCCACGTCCTCTAATGACTCATTCACTCACCCTCATGATACTCACCCCTCCCACGTACCCTCCGATCAATAATCACCACTTACCACTTCTCTCCCTACGTCGAAGTCAATAACTGTACGCCCTCCCCCACCACCTCCACTGCGCCATGTCCCTCCAGGATTTTTGGAACGTCGCCACAAAGGATGGGATTTTACGAGACCTTACGTCGGAGCCGGACTGCTTCACGTTGCCCTGTGACACTGGTGACGCACCAGAGGATCCTTTGAGACGTAATTTGGAAATGAATATTGAACATGTACTCAAGTTGTACTGGAACTCATTATAACTTATGACGGGAAATCTTAAGCTATTCCAACGCCGTGAGAGCAACATTTCTCCTTCTCTCTGAGCACGACGGTACGACCTGCGATGGTACGTCACTCCCTTTGAGCGTGACGGTACTACGACCTTTGGGTATGACATGCTAATCCTTTTGACCTGACCCTTAAGGATCAGGTCGTACTCGGAAGGCGTGCCGTCGTGCTCAAAGGGATTGAAATTTGCCCGTAGACACAAACGAGAATGTGTATATAGATTTATTATGTTATGTATGTAGTCATATATATATATATATATATATATATATATATATATATATATATATATATATATATATATATATATTTTTTTTTTTTTTTTTTTATACTTTGTCGCTGTCTCCCGCGTTTGCGAGGTAGCGCAAGGAAACAGACGAAAGAAATGGCCCAACCCCCCCCATACACATGTATATACATACGTCCACACACGCAAATATACATACCTACACAGCTTTCCATGGTTTACCCCAGACGCTTCACATGTCTTGATTCAATCCACTGACAGCACGTCAACCCCGGTATACCACATTGCTCCAATTCACTCTATTCCTTGCCCTCCTTTCACCCTCCTGCAAGTTCAGGCCCCGATCACACAAAATCTTTTTCACTCCATCTTTCCACCTCCAATTTGGTCTCCCTCTTCTCCTCGTTCCCTCCACCTCCGACACATATATCTTCTTGGTCAACCTTTCCTCACTCATTCTCTCCATGTGCCCAAACCATTTCAAAACACCCTCTTCTGCTCTCTCAACCACGCTCTTTTTATTTCCACACATCTCTCTCACCCTTACGTTACTTACTCGATCAAACCACCTCACACCATACATTGTCCTCAGACATCTCATTTCCAGCACATCCATCCTCCTGCGCACAACTCTATCCATAGCCCACGCCTCGCAACCATAAAACATTGTTGGAACCACTATTCCTTCAAACATACCCATTTTTGCTTTCCGAGATAATGTTCTCGACTTCCACACATTCTTCAAGGCTCCCAGAATTTTCGCCCCCTCCCCCACCCTATGGTCCAATTCTGCTTCCATGGTTCCATCCGCTGCCAGATCCACACCCAGATATCTAAAACACTTCACTTCCTCCAGTTTTTCTCCATTCAAACTCACCTCCCAATTTACTTGACCCTCAACCCTACTGTACCTAATGACCTTGCTCTTATTCACATTTACTCTTAACTTTCTTCTTCCACACACTTTACCAAACTCCGTCACCAGCTTCTGCAGTTTCTCACATGAATCAGCCACCAGCGCTGTATCATCAGCGAACAACAACTGACTCACTTCCCAAGCTCTCTCATCCCCAACAGACTTCATACTTGCCCCTCTTTCCAAAACTCTTGCCTTTACCTCCCTAACAACCCCATCCATAAACAAATTAAACAACCATGGAGACATCACACACCCCTGCCGCAAACCTACATTCACTGAGAACCAATCACTTTCCTCTCTTCCTACACGTACACATGCCTTACATCCTCGATAAAAACTTTTCACTGCTTCTAACAACTTGCCTCCCACACCATATATTCTTAATACCTTCCACAGAGCATCTCTATCAACTCTATCATATGCCTTCTCCAGATCCATAAATGCTACATACAAATCCATTTGCTTTTCTAAGTATTTCTCACATACATTCGTCAAAGCAAACACCTGATCCACACATCCTCTACCACTTCTGAAACCACACTGCTCTTCCCCAATCTGATGCTCTGTACATGCCTTCACCCTCTCAATCAATACCCTCCCATACAATTTACCAGGAATACTCAACAAACTTATACCTCTGTAATTTGAGCACTCACTCTTATCCCCTTTTCCTTTGTACAATGGCACTATGCACGCATTCCTCCAATCCTCAGGCACCTCACCATGAGTCATACATACATTAAATAACCTTACCAACCAGTCAACAATACAGTCACCCCCTTTTTTAATAAATTCCACTGCAATACCATCCAAGCCTACTGCCTTGCCGGCTTTCATCTTCCGCAAAGCTTTCACTACCTCTTCTCTGTTTACCAAATCGTTTTCCCTAACCCTCTCACTTTGCACACCACCTCGACCAAAACACCCTATATCTGCGACTCTATCATCATACACATTCAACAAACCTTCAAAATACTCACTCCATCTCCTTCCCACATCACCACTACTTGTTATCACCTCCCCATTTGCGCCCTTCACTAAAGTTCCCATTTGCTCCCTTGTCTTACGCACTTTATTTACCTCCTCGAAGGCTCAGAGTGGGGTGCCTAAATGTGTGTGGATGTAACCAAGATGTGAAAAAAGGAGAGATAGGTAGTATGTTTGAGGAAAGGAACCTGGATGTTTTGGCTCTGAGTGAAACGAAGCTCAAGGGTAAAGGAGAAGAGTGGTTTGGGAATGTCTGGGGAGTAAAGTCAGGGGTTAGTGAGAGGACAAGAGCAAGGGAAGGAGTGGCAATACTCCTGAAACAGGAGTTGTGGGAGTATGTGATGGAATGTAAGAAAGTAAATTCTCGACTAATATGGGTAAAACTGAAAGTTGATGGAGAGAGGTGGGTGATTATTGGTGCATATATATATATATATATATATATATATATATATATATATATATATATATATATATATATATATATATATATATATATTTCATACTATTCGCCATTTCCCGCGTTAGCGAGGTAGCGTTAAGAACAGAGGACTGGGCCTTTGAGGGAATATCCTCACGTGGCCCCCTTCTCTGTTCCTTCTTTTGGAAAACTAAAAAAAAGAAAAAAAATGAGAGGGGAGGATTTCCTGCCCCCCGCTCCCTTCCCTTTTAGTCGCCTTCTACGACACGCAGGGAATACGTGGGAAGTATACTTTCTCCCCTATCCCCAGGGATAATATATATATATATACAAATGAGTGAATGCACCTGTATTTGTATATACCAGAAATGTGTGCTAAAATCCGTTGGGAAATGTATACAGAGACACTTCATACGCGTATTAACGAAAAAAAAAAAAGGAATTCTTAAGATAATATTGCCTACTGGAGCCTGGAACTACTGCCCTCGAGGGAGCTACAGAACGATACTCGCCTTTTCACTGAGGGTAAAAGATCTGGATCAGGATGCTTAATGAAACGGTGTTGGGTCATTACCAGTGACTAGGGAACATTGAGTGTGTCAGCCTCTAGGATGAGGGGATGCAGCGTACCAGGAGGCCCCCACTCTGCTGTGCAAGGTCTACTGTGTAAGGAAGGATGGTCTGCTGTGCATGTAGTTCCAGTGTACAAGGACGATTGTTGTGTAGGAAGGTTTGGCCGCTGTGCAGAGAGCCAGATCCGCTCGGCGAGGGGGGACCGTTGTGTGAGTGGGTCCGTCCTCTGTACAAGAAGGTCCGTCCGTTGTGCAAGTGGGTCCGTCCTCTATACAAGAAGGTCCGTCCGTAGTGCAAGTGGGTCCGTCCTCTGTACAAGAAGGTCCGTCCGTTGTGCAAGTGGGTCCGTCCTCTGTACAAGAAGGTCCGTCCGTTGTGCAAGTGGGTCCGTCCTCTGTACAAGAAGGTCCGTTTGTTGTGCAAGTGGGTCCGTCCTCTGTACAAGAAGGTCAGTCCGTTGTGCGAGTGGGTCTGTCCTCTGTACAAGAAGGTCCGTCCGTTGTGCAAGTGGGTCAGTCCGCTTTACAAGAACGAAGACTACTGTGACGACTGACCAGAATTTGCATCACTTGCACAACGTCTGCCACACCAACGCAGAACAAGAGACAACCGTGGATATGGTCGATCGATGATACACCTGTGTGTCATATGGTGCTGCCAGATATATATGATTAGTATAATGATATGTATAATTAGGAGTAAGGAAACAGTAGACTGCTTTCGAGTGACAATTACCTTGAGGTTGTGTGTACCCCTGTTGTGCTGTTGTTTTTTGTGATGTGTATTATATGTTTATATATTACCTGTCTCCTGTTTATATACATATATACATCGTGCGTCACCATGGAGGAGGAGCTATGGAAGTGCACGAGGCGGTGGACGTACCGAGGCTACGGCCTGCCCTGCCAGACACATAGCAGTAGTAGCTTCATTAAAGGGGACCGAGGCTTGTGTTATGATAATGATAATAATAATAATAATAATAATGATAATAATAATAATAATGTAATTATGATGACTAGCTTCTTATGCCGGCCATGACCTCAGCTTGGATTTTGTTTTTCGGGTTTTTTGATTTACTGGGGGGGGGGGGGGTCAAGATAGGCCTCCTCCTCTAGGCCTCATCTTTACCAGCTTACGTCATCCATACTTCCACTACTACACCGTCATCATCCCTACACCCTCATGTTTACTACACACTCATTTTCGTGTGAAGTCAGCCGGTGAGGTGAAAGGTAGAATTTTTACACACACCACCACCTATATATATATATATATATATATATATATATATATATATATATATATATATATATATATTAATGTTTTTAGGCCTCTGTTGCTCTCCATACTACAGCAGGATGAGTGTAGGAACACGAGACCCGTCGACTGCTGCAATATGTTGGGGGACTGTGATGGAGAGAGGAGTGGGTGATGTTAGTGGTGGGAGAAGGGCCGGGCGTCCCACTGATGAGTGTGAACGGCTCCTGTTACATCCCCGTCTCTCTCTCTCTCTCTCTCTCTCTCTCTCTCTCTCTCTCTCTCTCTCTCTCTCTCTCTCTCTCACGCGCCTTATCATTGGTCCTGTTTCAAAGGGAGGACAGAAGCGGTGCGGTGGTGGTGCCCTGTTACGAATTGGGTTGAGTGTCGGGTTGGTGATGGTGGAGTGTCGGGTTGGTGACGGTGAAGTGTCGGGTTGGTGACGGTGGAGTGTCGGGTTGGTGATGGTGGAGTGTCGGGTTGGTGATGGCGGTGGTGTTCGTGGTGCTCTCTGGCGATTTGGCGGTGTTGATAGTGTTGGTGATGGCAGTGTTTCCTTTTTTTGTGTTGCTGCCACTGTATGTAGGTGTCAGTAATTACAGCAGGTCTTCCCGTGGCTTGCTGGATAACCCAACCACAGTGAAAGCAGCGCCAGGCAAGCAAAATATAATGAAGCGCAGATTAAGACCACAAAAGCTTATTAAGCTCAAATAGAAAGAAATCCTTATGCAGGGCAACATAAAACGAGCAACGCCTTATTGTTTCCAACCTAGGACGAACAAAGCAACACGACAAACAAGCCCTAATTAAGCCCAACATAAACAAAAACTTGTCAGGCGCAACTCAAGGCAAACAAACAAAAAACTTAAACGCAACACAAACGAAAACTTAAATGCCCCATGAATTGCAGCAGAATAAGGCAAACAAAGCAGTAAAAGCGCAACACAAGACAAATGAAACCTCGTTAAGTCAATAATAAGACGAACAAAACTTTACTGACAGTGACATATGACAAAGAGACGCTCTCTAAACACAAACAACACAACAAAGTACAACGAGGGAGACGAAACCTCAAAGTGCAACACAGAACAAAGCAAACCCTTTTGAACCACAACAAAGGACACGCACACAACTTCATAGAGTGCAACACAATAGAAGAAAACATCACTGCAACACGAGAAAAACAATCCCTTATGAAGCGTAGCCATATGGCGAACAGAACTCAGTAAAGCCCAACATGCCAACACAACCTTACAGACTGCAACACAAGATGAACAGAACCTCATAGAACGTAACACAAGACAAGCGGCACCACATAAAGTGCAACATAAAACGAAGAACTCCGTTGAGCTCAACACAAATAAAACCTCCCTTGATAGTTAGCGCCCCAGTAAAGAAAAAATAGTGATTAATTGAAATAAAGTTGGAAATTCTGACATCTTTTTTTTTAGTTCGGTCTGCTAATTACTTCGTTAAAATCCCGGTGTATTTCCTGCCGTACGGTTATGTAAGGTGACCCCTGACGTTTTCTCTCGAGGTTATTACCTCAGAAAATGACATATCAAATTTAAAAGTAACTGTTTGAGAGCCTCCGTGGCTAGAATTCGCTTATATATATATATATATATATATATATATATATATATATATATATATATATATATATATATATATATATATATATATATATATACTTTCATTCTTTCAAACTATTCGCCATTTCCCGCGTTAGCGAGGTACCGTTAAGAACAGAGGACTGGGCCTTTGAGGGAATATCCTCACCTGGCCCCCTTCTCTGTTCCTTCTTTTGGAAAATTAAAAAAAAACCGAGAGGGGAGGATTTCCAGCCCCCCGCTCCCTTCCCTCTTAGTCGCCTTCTACGACACGCATGGAATACCTGGGAAGTATTCTTTCTCCCCTGTCCCCAGGGATATATATATATATATATATATATATATATATATGATATTGGAAAGGATCACAATTTTGCGTGTGGTCAAGATATTCCTATGGTGAGTTTATGAACGCTCGTTGTATTATTTGAACAATCACATGTTTACCAAATGGCGTCCTAGCTTCGTCTCTTCGACGTATATCAACTGACTTATATTTCTCTCTGATGTCTCCCCTGATGATGTGATTATTACACAAAAGTGCACTTGGGAACTTAACGTGTTCCATTTTCCCCGTGGACTCGTGGGAATATATATATATATATATATATATATATATATATATATATATATATATATATATATATATATATATATATATATATATTATTTATATATTTATTATCCTTTGTCGCTGTCTCCCGCGTTAGCAAGGTAGCGCAAGGAAACAGACGAAAGAATGGCCCAACCCACCCACATACACATGTATATACATACACGACCACACACGCACATATACATACCTATACATCTCAACGTATACATGTATGTACACACACAGACATATACATATATACACATGCACATAATTCATACTGTCTGCCTTTATTCATTTCCATCGCCACCTCGGCACACATGAAATAACAACCCCCTCACCCCAAATGTGTGCAAGGTAGCGCTAGGAAAAGACAACAAAGGCCCCATTCGTTCACACAGTCTCTAGCTGTCATGTAATAATGCACCGAAACCACAGCTCCCTTTCCACATCCAGGCCCCACAGAACTTTCCCTGGTTTACCCCAGACGCTTCACATGCCCTGTTTCAATCCATTGACAGCACATCGACCCCGGTATACCACATCGTTCCAATTCACTCTCTTCCTTGCACGCCTTTCAACCTCCTGCATGTTCAGGCCCCGATCACTCAAAATCTTTTTCACTCCATCTTTCCACCTCCAATTTGGTCTCCCACTTCTCCTCGTTCCCTCCACCTCTGACATATATATCCTCTTTGTCAATCTTTCCTCACTCATTCTCTCCATGTGACCAAATCATTTCAAAACACCCTCTTCTGCTCTCTCAACCACACTCTTATTATTCCCACACATCTCTCACCCTATTATTACTTACTCGATCAAACCACCTCACACCACATATTGTCCTCAAACATCTCATTTCCAGCACATCCACCCTCCTGCGCACAACTCTATCCATAGCCCACGCCTCGCAACCATACAGCATTGTTGGAACCACTATTCCTTCAAACATACCCACCTTTGCTTTCCGAGACAATTTTCTCGACTTCTACGCATTTTTCAAGGCTTCCAGAATTTTCGCCCCCTCCCCCACCCTATGATTCACTTCCTCTTCCATGGTTCCATCTGCTGCCAAATCCACTCCCAGATATCTAAAACACTTCACTTCCTCCAGTTTTTCCCCATTCAAACTTACCTCCCAATTGACTTGACCCTCAACCCTACTGTACCTAATAACCTTGCTCTTATTCACATTTACTCTCAGCTTTCTTCTTTCACACACTTTACCAAACTCAGTCACCAGCTTCTGCAGTTTCTCACATGAATCAGCCACCAGCGCTGTATCATCAGCAAACAACAACTGACTCGCTTCCCAAGCTCTCTCATCCACAACAGACTGCTTACTTGCCCCTCTTTCCAAAACTCTTGCATTCACCTCCCTAACAAACCCATCCATAAACAAATTAAACAACCATGGAGACATCACACACCCCTGCCGCAAACCTACATTCACTAAGAACCAATCACTTTCCTCTCTTCCCACAGGTACATATGCCTTACATCCTCGATAAAAAAATTTCACTGCTTCTAACAACTTGCCTCCCACACCATATATTCTTAATACCTTCCACAGAGCATCTCTATCAACTCTATCATATGCCTTCTCCAGATCCATAAATGCTACATACAAATCCATTAGCTTTTCTAAGTATTTCTCACATACATTCTTCAAAGGACACACCTGATCCACACATCCTCTACCACTTCTGAAACCATACTGTTCTTCCCCAATCTGATGCTCTGTACATGCCTTCACCCTCTCAATCAATACCCTCCCATATAATTTACCAGGAATACTCAATAAACTTATACCTCTATAATTTGAGCACTCACCTTTGTACCCTTTGCCTTTGTGCAATGGCACTATGCAAGCATTCCGCCAATCCTCAGGCACCTCACCTCACCTCAGGCACCAATCATACATAATCATACAATAACCTTACCAACCAGTCAACAATACGGTCACCCCCTTTTTTAATAAATTCCACTGCAATACCATCCAAACCCGCTGCCTTGCCGGCTTTCATCTTCCGCAAAGCTTTTACTACCTCTTCTCTGTTTACCAAATCTTTTTCCCTAACCCTCTCATATATATATATATATATATATATATATATATATATATATATGTGTGTGTGTGTGTGCATCGTGAGGTGGTGTGATCGAGTAAGTAATGAAAGGGTCAGAGAGATGTAATAAAAAGAGTGGTTGAGAGGACAGAAGAGGGTGTGTTGGAATGGTTTGGACAAAAGGAGAGAATTAGTGAGGAAAGATTGACAAAGAGGATATTTGTGTCAGAGGGTGAAGGGAAGAAGGAGAAGCGGGAGACTAAATTAGGGGTGGAAGGATAGAGTGAAAAAGATTTTAAGCGATTGGGGCCTGAACATACAGATACTGGGTGAAGGGGTGCAAGGAATAGTGAATTCGAACTGGGGTCGAGGTGCTGTCAATGGATTGAACCTGGGCATGTGAAGCGTCTTATGTAAACCATGGAAAGGTCTGTGGGGCGTGGATGTGGAAAGGGAGCTGTGGTTTCGGATCATTAAACATGACAGCTAGAAACCCGGTGTGAACGAATGTGACCCTTTTTTTTTTTGTCTTCCTGGCGCTGCTTCCCTGGATTTTTTTTTTTTTTTTTTTTGTGCGGGGGGGGGGGGGGTGATGCTTTTTCTTGTGTGGTGGGGTGGTGACGGAAATGGATGAAATCCGCAGGTGTGGATATGTACATGCGTGTCTATGAATAGGTTGAAATGATCTCTTACCCTTTCATTACTTACTCGATCAAACCACCTCGCACCACATATTGTCCTCACATTTCCAACACATCCACCCTCCTCCGCGCAACCCTATCTATAGCCCTCTCCTCGCAACCATACAACATTGTTGAAACCACTATTCCTTCAGACATACCCATTTTTGCTTTCTGAGATAACGTTCTCGCCTTCCACACATTCTTCAACGCTCCCAGAGCCTTCGCCTCCTCCCCCCACCCTGTGACTCAATTCCGTTTCCATGGTTCCATCCGCTGCCAAATCCACTCCCAGATATCTAAAACACTTCACTTCCCTTAGTTTTTCTCCATTCAAACTTACCTCCCAATTTACTTGTCCCTCTACCCTACTGTACCTAATATCCTTGCTCTTATTAACATTTACTCTCAGCTATCTTTTCCAAACTCAATCACCAGCTTCTGCAGTTTCTCACCCGAATCAGCCACCAACGCAGTATCATCAGCAACAACAACTAACTCACTTCCCAAGCCCTTTCATCCACAACAGACTGCATACTTGCCCCTCTCTCCAAAACTCTTGCATTCACCTCCCTAACAATCCCATCCATAAACAAATTATACAAACTTGGAGACATCGCGCACCCCTGCCACAAACCAACATTCACTTGGAACCAATCACTTTCCTCACTTCCTACTCGTACACATGCAATACATCCTCGATAAAAACTTTTCACTGCTTTTAGCAGCTGTATATGGACTTGCGTGGTGTAGCTTTTAGATGGTTAATTCCTGCTTAATGTATAATACGTTATATCTGTTGTAATCAGTCTGACTGAAGATTTAATAGTGTTATTTTACCAGAAATATCTCGTGTATTTCAGGAATAAAGATTTATATGAGACATTTAATGCTCACTTTATCTGATGAAGTGTTACGTGTGGAGAGAAAATCTGGAAAAAAAAACAAAGTTTGCGAGTATCAGTTCTGCATTGGTCTTTAATCAACAAAATATATGAATATATGGTATATAAGAGAGACGTACATGTGTATTAGTATATATCTACTTATTTGTATATGCGTATATAGCGCATCATCCCAAAACTTTCCGAGGTGCACCAGGTCTACTGAATTCTTCTATCGGGTCACCTGAAGTCTGGGGCCGTGTCTTCTGAAGTCTTGTACTGTGTCAACTGAAATCTTGCTTCATGTCAGCTGAAGTCTTGTGCCAGGTCCCCTGCAGTCTAGCTTGGTCAAACGAGGTCATCAAGGGTCACTCTAGATCATTCAAGATCAATCTATGTCAACCTTGTCTGTCCACAAAACTTCCCTTATTATTTTTTTTCTTTTTCCAACAGCAACTTTTAAGGTCATTAAGAGTCATGGAGTAGGATTTGGTCATTCTCGTTAATCACTTCAGGTGTTCGAGGTCAACCACCGTGATCCATCGTCACCTTTCTGTTGAGGGCGGGACGGGGTGGGGTCATATGTCGTCCCCTTTAGGGGTCGTTCTTGGTCGTCTGAGGTCGTCTTGGATGACTCGAGGTCACTTTGGGCTTTTCACAGTCGCTCTCAAGTCCTCTTCAGCACGACGGTACGACCTTAGAGCACGAATGTACGACCTTTGAGTACGATCATGCAACCCTTGGATATGATGACCCTTAGAGGTCAAGTCAGGAGCCAGGTTATCTTGCCTAAGAATCGTACGGCCGTGCTCAAGGGTCGTATATCATCGTCTTAGAGGCATGCCCTGACGTCATATTCAAGGGTCGTATATCGTCGTGCTCAGGGCTAATGCTAATCGGAGATAAATGAAATGTCTTCGGAGGTCAGCCATCCACAGTGTTAGCTTATCTCTGGAGAACTGGGGTGGCACGACCTGACCCTCGTGGTGGAACGACCTGTCCCTGATGGTGGCACGACCTGTCCCTGGTGTTGGCACGACCTGTCCCTGGTGGTGGCACGACCTGGCCCTGATGGTGGCACGACCTGTCCCTGGTGGTGGCACGAATAGATCCTAGTGTTGGCATGACCTGGCCCAAATGGTGGCACGACCTATCCCTGGTGATGGCACGACCTAGTTATGGTGGTGGCACGACCTGGCCCTGGGTGATTTCTTCTTGGTGGAACGACCTGGATTCTTTACGACATCCGGGCCATCGGTGGATTGGCACGACTTGCAACGTAAAGCCCCGATTCAATATTTGTCACGCGGCTAGACCAGGGAAAGTGGAGGGGGGGTGGAAGTCACGTAGAAAAGTGGAGGAAGTGGGTGGTGGAAGTCGAGGAGAAAATGGAGGGTGGTAGGGATCACGAAGAAAGTGGAGAAAGGGTAAACTAAACAATTTGTGTCATGTGATGAAATGCATGAATTGATACTGGACGTTACAGTCTCGCTAATGATGATAATCCACTGGTTATGAGGCCCTGGAGAGATGTACATTTACCCATGATGAATGAGAATAGTGAAGTAAATGAGGAAGAAACAAGACCGTGTATGAGGAGGAAGGAGACATGTAAATTAGCTTGTGTGGGATGAATAATACACCAACACACGACAAGAGGGGGAGGAGTAAGGTGTAATGTGTTTGAATGAGAGGATAAATGAAACAAGTTTGATTAAGGTTATATAGTAGATACGAGTTCGAAAGATAAGGGAACGTTGTGTGTGTGTGTGTGTGTGTGTGCGCAAGTTACAGAAAATGGAGCAGCAATGATAGAAAACGAAAGCTCGTAAGGATCTGATTTTTTTCTTTTCAGTAATGATAACGATTTCATACAATAAAAAGATATTTTTTTTGTTTATTTATTTTGTTTCGTTTAATAAAGACTTGGATGTATATACAGCTGGTACGACCACTTTTATACAGGAACCAACTGTGTTGTACAGATTATTCATATTTCATGCTGAAAATTCCTTTTGATGTTTCGGTTTAATTTATAATAATCAGCTCAAAAGTCTTCAGGTCTGGACTGATCTGGCGAATAGGATTGACTTAAATTGACTTAAGTTTTCAATTTGAAGTCCACGTCATATTGCATTAGGTCCTGCCATACTACACGTATTTGTGGGAGATACAGTGGCGTTATCAACCCCCTGCACCTGTCTGTCTGTCTGTGGCTTGCCATGTTAGCACGATAACTCGAGAAAACACTTACATACAAACCTGATACTTGCACCATTGTTCCCCACCGTCGAGGTGACCGTCTGATGACATTACGAGATCGGGCACGTAACTGCATAAATTTGCATTCTGATCATCAGAAAAATTACTTCTTTATCTCCTTACAAATGTTATTACTCGGGAGTGCATCGTGATGAGGAATTCAGATTTATGGCATATATTTATTTGCCAGACAAAAATCTCATGGCAACCAGTTTTTCGCAAATTGATGAGCTCATCAACTGTTTTAAATTGTGTTGTGAAATCAGTCGGTGAAATTGCACTCTCATATCCACAGCTCCTCCCCCCGAGTCACCCACCCGCCCCAGAACCCAAGGGGAGGCGTAGAACCCAAGAGGAGCGGCCCATGAACCAAGGGGCCGACGTAGGCGTAAGGGGAAGGCTTAGAAATCGAAGGGACATGTTAACTCGGGCTTTCAAATTCCGTAGATTTATATATATATATATATATATATATATATATATATATATATATATATATATATATATTATTTATTATACTTTGTCGCTGTCTCCCGCGTTAGCGAGGTAGCGCAAGGAAACAGACGAAAGAATGGCCCAACCCACCCACATAACATGTATATACATACACGTCCACACACGCACATATACTTACCTATACATTTCAACGTATACGTATATATGCATACACAGACATAATACATATATACACATGTACATAATTCATACTTGCTGCCTTTATTCATTCTCGTCGCCACCCCGCCACATGAAATAACAGCCCCCTTCCCCCGCACGCGCGCGAGGTAGAGCTAGGAAAAGACAACAAAGGCCACATTCGTTCACAGCTCCCTTTCCACATCCAGGCCCCTGGTTCAATCCATTGACAGCACGTCCACCCCGATATACCACATCGTTCCAGTCACTCTATTCCGTGCACGCCTTTCAACCTCCTGCATGTTCAGGCCCCGATCGCTCAAAATCTTTTTCACTCCATCCTTCCACTTCCAATTTGATCTCCCACTTCTCGTTCCCTCCACCTCTGACACATATATCCTCTTTGTCAATCCTCACTCATTCTCTCCATGTGACCAAACCATTTCAAGACACCCTCTTCTGCTCTCTCAACCACACTCTTTTTATTACCACACATCTCTCTTACCCTTTCATTACTTACTCGATCAAACCACCTCACACTACGTATTGTCCTCAAACATCTCATTTCCAACTCGTCCACCCTCCTCCGCACAACCCTATCTATAGCCCACGCCTCGCACCCATATTACATTGTTGGGAACCACTATTTCTTCAAACATACCCATTTTTGCTTTCCGAGATAATGTTCCCGCCTTCCACACATCTTTCAACGCTCCCCGAACTTTCGCCCCCTCCCCACCCTGTGACTCACTTCCGCTTCCATGGTATATATATATGTATATATATATATATATATATATATATATATATATATATATATATATATATATATATATATATATATATATTCCTATGAGTCCAAGGGGGAAATGTAACACGATTAGTTCCCTAGTGCACTTTCGTGTAATAAACCCATCATCAGGGAAGATACAAGAAAGAAATGTAACAGTCAGGTGATATACAACGAAGAGTCATAGCTAGGACGCCATTTGGTAAACTTGTATGGATAGATAAGATACAATAGAGCGTAATGTCCCTAATCCAATATCGCTTGATCTTCGTGCCTTTGTCCTGCCTCATCTGTCATGACGTGTCGTACACGAACGCCAGGCCGGCCTAGGTAGGGTGGGAGAGGGTTTCATGAGTGGACACATCCGTCTCTCATCCGACTGGACGCACGACACATCCGTCTCTCATCCGACTGGACGCACGCTTACGGACACCCTTCAGTACAGCGGGTTAGACATGACTCCAGTTCATTTGTACGTGACCGATATTGTAGTTTTGTGTCCGGTTCGTCTTGTGAGGTTTGGTGTTTTTTTTTTTTCTTTGTTTCAGGCCTGAAATTGTGGTTTGGTCTGTAGTATGAGGAGGTATTTGGTGAGGGGTAGGTAGGTCGATGACCAAATGCTGAGATGATTGTTGGTTGGTTGGTTGTGGGATGGACAGACGATTGTGATAAGGATGTGGTTGTGTGGCTAGGTGGTTGTGGTGGAATCTGTAGACTGTTGTGGTGAGGATGTGATGGAGTGGATAGATAGGTGTGGTGAAGTGGTTCTTTGGATAGATGATTGTGGTGTAATGGACAGACAGTTGTGGTGAAGTAGTTGTATGAATAGATGGTTATGGAGAAGATAAGTAGACGATTATGGTACAGTTATTGTGTCGATAGATAGTTGTGGTTTCGAGATTGGACGGAAAGATAGATGGTGGTGGTAAGTTGGAGAAACGATTGAGGTTGTATGATTAGGCAGATGGTTGTGATAGAACAGGAGGACGATTGTGCTGAGGATGTGGTTATGTGGTTGGATGGTTATGGTGAGATGGATTGGGCCAAGGGTGTGATTGTGTAGAAAGATGATTTTAGAGTGGTTTTGTGGGTAGATGAGTGTGGCGTAATTTGTTTAGATAGATTGTGATGGGGAGTTTATGCGAGGTTTCATGTGAGTGTTGCTATTGGGGATAATTATGGAAGAGGTAGTCCTTTTGATGATAGTGCTGGGCACTT
Source organism: Panulirus ornatus (assembly GCF_036320965.1). Classification (NCBI taxonomy): domain Eukaryota; kingdom Metazoa; phylum Arthropoda; class Malacostraca; order Decapoda; family Palinuridae; genus Panulirus; species Panulirus ornatus. The sequence goes on from NC_092227.1 coordinate 46,964,461, forward strand.
ATGTTGGTGGTGTTGGAGATATTACTGTGTGTCCTGGCCTTCCCCACATTAACATTCCCAGCACACCTTCCTCATCCTCTGGAACGGAATTAGCAGTTCACACACTTCCATATTAACGCTAGTCGTTCTTTCTTCCAGACCTGCTGGTACTTACACATCTGCTACCATTTCCAGACCTTCTTCCTGACCTCATGCTACTTCCAGGCCTTCTACTTCGAGAGCTAAGATTTCCAGCCGCGTACTGCCTTCATACTTGCTACTCCTTGCCGACGCACGACCACTTCCTGACCGACGACCTTGTGGACAGCTTTGTCTCGCCCGTCTTGCTGTTTCCATTATTACCAGTTGAATAAAGCTGTCATGTCTTAACCCCTTGAGCTCGGCGGTACGACCCTTGAGCTCGGCGGTACGACCCTTGAGCTCAGTGGCACGACTTGAACTCAGTGACATGCCCTTTGAGCTCGGCGGTACGACCCTTTAGCACGACGGAACGATCCTCAGGCGTCTAACGTGATCGTGAGGGTGGTAAAGGATCTGATAGACCCGAGGTTCCGGCCGTCATCCTGAAGGACTTGAATTACCAAGGTCACGGGTCAGGTCATAGGTTACCCCGTCGTGCTCAGGAGTCGCGCCGCTGTATGAAAAGGGGTTCGTTTTCTCTCAATTAACGGGTCAAGGTTCAGGTCAGAGGTCACGCCATCATAATGGTCTTAACCTTCGTGTTCAAATTGTTGACATTTCAGCATTTGGTCAGACGCTCTTAATCCGTCAGTTCTCAACGCTCGTGGTGAAGTAATTATAAATGAAATTATGTAACAATTTACAAGTAAAGCACATATTACATGGGTATATCTATCTATCGATATATATTATTAACTGTTAAGCTAAGGCCTAGAATATAGGTGAAGACGGTCCTCTAAATCAACAAAAAATCGCATCGTGACGCGACTGGAATGGCTGTTTCCATTTCGCGTTCCCTTGGTTCTCCCGCCAAGGACGAGTCATATTCTGGTGGAAATATTGTGAATTTCTGACTGGCAGGTGGTGAGTGTGATGAGCGACAGGTATATTATTTCTAGGATGAACAAAGGCGACTTTCTACCGCCGAGCGAGCGGAAATGCATTAGCATAGTGGGGCCGGACCGAACCAAATTGAAATAATTTTTTTCAAAACCAACGTATTACTACGCGGGCTCGTATACCTCAGGTTAACTCCAGCTCCTCTGAAGTTCATAAGGGGAATGTATTACCAATCTTGCCAAGTCTCTATAAAGTCTAGACTACGTGATCCTAGCGTGTCTCCCAGTACGTCTTTGGGGAAATATTTCTCCGCGAGCAGCCTATTGGCGGTTGAGTTAGCGTTGCCATATAGTGGTCCTTTTTTTTTTTTTTCCTGGCGCTCTTCAGCAAATTCTCTTGCATTACGTCGTGGCTGTTATTGCATTCCGCGTCATATAATTGGAAATTATTGGGAAAATTATGTGTAAGAAGCAGAAGTGGACCGTCGGTTGCTTAGAATTATTTGATTTGATGATGAGAATGGCGGAATCTGACGCGGAAGTGACGGGCAGTGGAGAGTGGGTGACACGTGGTGAATTTTAACCCTCGAACACGATGACATATGATGGCGTGTGCTTTTGACCTGATCCTTCAAGGTCACGTGAAACGTCACGCTTTCATCGAGAGTCGTGTCGTCGTGCTCGAGAATCTTACCGTCGTGCTCGAGAGTCGTCCCGTCGTGCTCAAGGGTAGTGCTGTCGTGCTCAAAAGTTGTATCGTCTTCAAGGGTCGTACCGTCGTGCTCAAGGGTAGTGCTGTCGTGCTCAAGGGTAGTGCTGTCGTGCTCAGAAGTCGTATCGTGTTCAAGGGTCGTACTGTCGTGCTCAAGGGTATAAACGTCGTGTTCAAGAGATTACGTGAACGATACAGAATATATTCCAGTAAGGATTTTTAACCTATTGGCCGTGCAGCATTTACGGTAGTCTGCGGAGAAGCCGTAATGAAATTCAAATGAATATATGCATTACAGCGTAGGTCTTGCATGTTGAGAAGATAATGCATTTTATACTTACATATGCATGGTCTTACCACACGACTTGCATTAATGAGCGAGGTAACTTTAGTAGCCCCAACTCTCTTAAATAAGTGAAGAATGGTCCACAGACCAAGTGGGGTAGACCCGCCCTAAGTGGTCCGCGTGCAGAGAAAACGTTAATATGGCCTGAACGAGGCCTGGGTCACCTCCAGAAAACCTGTACACTCGCGTCGTTCGGGATGGTTGTATATTGTGTACCTTAAGGTGTATTGCGGGTGGGCGGCTCGTTGATTTGTGGGTGGTGTATGTGATTGTGTAAAGTGGTATGAAATATTACTAGAATTAGAACACACACACACGCCCGCGCGCTATATATATATATATATATATATATATATATATATATATATATATATATATATATATATTTTTTTTTTTTTTTTTTTTTTTCCATACTATTCGCTATTTCCCGCGATAGCGAGGTAGCGTTAAGAACAGAGGACTGGGCCTTTGAGGGAATATCCTCACCTGGACCTCTTCTCTGTTCCTTCTTTTGGAAAATTAAAAAAAAAAAAAAAAAGCGAGAGGGGAGGATTTCCAGCCCCCCGCTCCCTTCCCTTTTAGTCGCCTTCTACGACACGCTGGGAATACGTGGGAAGTATTCTTTCTCCCCTATCCCCAGGGAATATATATATATATATATATATATATATATATATATATATATATATATATATATATATATATTATCCTTGGGGATAGGGGATTAAGAATACTTCCCACGTATACCCTGCGTGTCGTAGAAGGCGACTAAAAGGGGAGGGAGCGGGGGGCTGGAAATCCTCCCCTCTCGTTTTTTTTTTTTTTTTTCATTTTCCAAAAGAAGGAACAGAGGGGGCCAGGTGAGGATATTCCAAAAAAGGCCCAGTCCTCTGTTCTTAACGCTACCTCGCTGACGCGGGAAATGGCGAATAGCTTAAAAGAAAGAAAGATATATATATATATATATATATATATATATATATATATATATATATATATATATATATATATATATCTTATCCTGAGGGATAGGAGAGAAAGAATGCTTCCACGTATTACCTGTTTCTTGTAAAAGGGGAGGGAGCGGGGAGCTGGAAATCCTCCCCTACAATTTTTTAAATTTCCAAAGGAAGGTACAGAGTAGGGGGCCAAGTGAGGATATTCCTTCTATGGCTCAACCTCTGTTTTTTAACGCTACCTCGCTTACTTGGGAAATGGCGAATATTTATGAAAATATACATCACGTGTTTACCAAATGGCGTCCTAGCTACGTCTCTTCGTTGTATATCAGCTGACTAATATTTCTTTCTTGTATATACCCCGATGATGTGATTATTACACGAAAGTGCACTTGGGAACATATTGTGTTTCATTTTTCCGTGGACTCGTAGGAATATACTAGTTCACGCGCAAAATTTTTGTTCTTTCCAATATATATAAATATTTATTTATATTTATTCATAATACTTTGTCGCTGTCTCCCGCAGGTAGCGAGGTAGCGCAAGGAAACAGCCGAAAGAATGGCCCAACCCACCCACATACACATGTATATACATACACGTCCGCACACGCACATATACATACCTTTACATCTCATCGTATACATCTGTGTATATATATATATATATATATATATATATATATATATATATATATATATATTGCTTTGTCGCTGTCTCCCGTGTTTGCGAGGTAGCGCAAGGAAACAGACGAAAGAAATGGCCCAACCCACCCCCATACACATGTATATACATACACGTCCACACACGCAAATATACATACCTATACATCTCAATGTACGCATATATATACACACAGACACACATACATATATACCCATGCACACAATTCACACTGTCTGCCTTTATTCATTCCCATCGCCACCTCGCCACACATGGAATACCATCCCCCTCCCCCCTCATGTGTGCGAGGTAGCGCTAGGAAAAGACAACAAAGGCTCCATTCGTTCACACTCAGTCTCTAGCTGTCATGCAATAATGCCCGAAACCACAGCTCCCTTTCCACATCCAGGCCCCACACAACTTTCCATGGTTCACATGCCCTGATTCAATCCACTGACAGCACGTCAACCCCGGTATACCACATCGATCCAATTCACTCTATTCCTTGCCCGCCTTTTACCCTCCTGCATGTTCAGGCCCCGATCACTCAAAATCTTTTTCACTCCATCTTTCCACCTCCAATTTGGTCTCCCACTTCTTCTCGTTCCCTCCACCTCCGATACATATATCCTCTTGGTCAATCTTTCCTCATTCATTCTCTCCATGTGCCCAAACCATTTCAAAACACCCTCTTCTGCCCTCTCAACCACGCTCTTTTTATTTCCACACATCTCTCTTACCCTTACATTACTTACTCGATCAAACCACCTCACACCACACATTGTCCTCAAACATCTCATTTCCAGCACATCCACCCTCCTGCGCACAACTCTATCCATAGCCCACGCCTCGCAACCATACAACATTGTTGGAAGCACTATTCCTTCAAACATACCCATTTTTGCTTTCCGAGATAATGTTCTCGACTTCCAAACATTCTTCAAGGCTCCCAGGATTTTCGCCCCCTCCCCCACCCTATGATTCACTTCCGCTTCCATGGTTCCATCCGCTGCCAGATCCACTCCCAGATATCTAAAATACTTTACTTCCTCCAGTTTTTCTCCATTCAAACTTACCTCCCAATTGACTTGACCCTCAACCCTAGTGTACCTAATAACCTTGCTCTTACTCACATTTACTCTTTAACTTTCTTCTTTCACACACTTTACCAAACTCAGTCACCAGCTTCTGCAGTTTCTCACATGAATCAGCCACCAGCGCTGTATCATCAGCGAACAACAACTGACTCACTTCCCAAGCTCTCTCATCCACAACAGACTTCATACTTGCCCCTCTTTCCAAAACTCTTGCATTTACCTCCCTAACAACCCCATCCATAAACAAATTAAACAACCATGGAGACATCACACACTCCTGCCGCAAACCTACATTCACTGAGAACCAATCACTTTCCTCTCTTCCCACGTACACATGCCTTACATCCTCGATAAAAACTTTTCACTGCTTCTAACAACTTGTCTCCCACACCATATATTCTTAATACCTTCCACAGAGCATCTCTATCAACTCTATCATATGCCTTCTCCAGATCCATAAAAAATGCTACATACAAATCCATTTGCTTTTCTAAGTATTTCTCACATACATTCTTCAAAGCAAACACCTGATCCACACATCCTCTACCACTTTTGAAACCACACTGCTCTTCTCCAGTCTGATGATCTGTACATGCCTTCATATATATATATATATATATATATATATATATATATATGTACACAGACATATACATATAAACACATGTACATAATTCATACTGTCTGCTCTTCTTCATTCATATATATATATATATATATATATATATATATATATATATATATATATATATATATATATAATATTATCCGGGTTGCATAGAATGATTCAGTTTTGACATGCTAATTGTTCTAGCGATCACGAGCGTGTTATCAAGTGTCACCGAATTAATTGATTCATTTCAGTGACGGGAATTATAATGGCGCGTTTTTGGGTTGGTTTGGCTGATTGTATTATGAGAATGATTGAAAAGTTGATGGTGTATTTACACGGTATGAGGAGCTGTGTGGCTGGATTAGTTGAAGGGTTTTGTATATGTACTCGTGACTAGCGTGTGTTCAAAATGCTTGTATACGGAGATTATATTTGAGAAAATTGATTCCCTGATTGTTTTTTTTATAGTATGATTTTAACGAGTACAGACACACACACACACACACACACACACACACACACACACACACACACACACACATACACATAGGGTGGGGGAGGGGGCAAAAATTCTGGGAGCCTTGAAGAATGTTTGGAAGTCGAGAACATTATCTCGGAAAGCAAAAATGGGTATGTTTGAAGGAATATTGGTTCCAACAATGTTGTATGGTTGCGAGGCGTGGGCTATGGAAAGAGTTGTGCGCAGGAGGATGGATGTGCTGGAAATGAGATGTTTGAGGACAATGTGTGGTGTGAGGTGGTTTGATCGAGTAAGTAATAATAGGGTAAGAGAGATGTGTGGTAATAAAAAGAGTGTGGTTGAGAGAGCAGAAGAGGGTGTTTTGAAATTGTTTGGTCACATGGAGAGGTTGAGTGAGCAAAGATTTACAAAGGGGATATATGTGTCAGAGGTGGAAGGAACGAGGAGAAGTGGGAGACCAAATTGGAGGTGGAAAGATGGAGTGAAAAAGATTTTGAGTGATCGGAGCCTGAACATGCAGGAGGGTGAAAGGCGTGCAAGGAATAGAGTGAATTGGAACGATGTGGTATACTGGGGTGGACGTGCTGTCAATGGATTGATCCAGGGCATGTGAAGCGTCTGGGGTAAAGCATGGAAAGTTCTATGGGGCCTGGATGTGGAAAGGGAGCTGTGGTTTCGGTGCATTATAACATGACAGCTAGAGACTGAGTGTGAACGAATGGGGCCTTTGTTGTCTTTTCCTAGCGCTACCTCGCACACATGAGGGGGGAGGGGGTTTTTATTTCAGGTGTGGCGGGGTGGTGATGGGAATGAATAAAGGCAGACAGTATAAATTATGTACATGTGTATATATGTATATGCCTGTGTGTGTGTATATATGTATACGTTGAGATGTATAGGTATGTATATTTGCATGTGTGGACGTGTATGTATATACAAGTGTATGTGGGTGGTTTGGGCCATTCTTTTGTCTGTTTCCTTGCGCTACCTCGCTAACGCGGGAGACAGCGACAAAGCAAAATGAAATAAATAAATATATATCCCCTATCCCAGGAATACTTCCCACGTATTCCTTGCGTGTCGTAGAAGGCGACTAAAAGGGGAGGGAGCGGGGGGCTGGAAATCCTCCCCTCTCATCTTTTATTTTCCAAAAGGAACAGAGAAGGGGGCAAGTGAGAATATTCCCTCAAAGGCTCAGTCCTCTGTTCTTGGCGCTACCCCGCTGACGCGGGAAATGGCGGATGATATGGGAAAGAAAAAAAAAAAAAAAAATATATATATATATATATATATATATATATATATATATATATATATATATATATATATAATATCCGAATTTGAATACTCCAGAACAACAATACGGACTTAAATTATGTATGTTATAAATGTTGGATGTGACTTAAGAAGACCAGATTTTCTGCTGTTAAAAACAGGTCAATTCGTACAGAAGAAAAGTTCTAGTATTTTTTCTCGCGGGAGTTGAAAAAAAAAACTGAAAAAGGAAATTAAGCGATTTCCATGCATTTTGAAATCAGTGGCTCACTTTTATATATAAGATTTATGCAAATTGACTTCTTAATTCATCATCATTAAGAATATGGTTATGATTTGTATATGTCCGTTAATATACGAGGATACAAAAGGGTTGTATATGCATTGTCTGGGCAGATGTTACTCTCTTAAGGCCCGTAATCCACCAATGTATTATAATTCAAACCCTTATCGGACCTCAGCTATTTACCTACGTATACATTACGGTAGTGCATTTGTATAGCGGATTGGTATTATTAATCATGATACAGCGGACGTTTATGGACATTTTCTTAAAGTTGGGGCAATTTTCGCGTCCCCTTAAAGTTTCTTGGGGGCGATGGAGACTTGTAGGTGAAAAACTGGACTATCCCAGCCAGGGTCGTGAGCTACAGTCGCCTCAACTTAAGCCCACAATCTGGACACTTTACGGCTGCAGTTCGTCCCAGAAAACCCATACTTTATTTTGGGTCTCTCCATAATGGACTGTGTCCGGCAGGCCACCACGGCCATAGTGGCCGGACAGGCCACCAAGGCTACACTGATCATGATAGGCCGCCACGGCTACGCTGACCAGACGGGCCACCACGGCTACACTGACCAGATGGGCCACCACGGCTACGCTGACCAGATGGGCCACCACGGCTACGCTGACCAGATGGGCCACCACGGCTACGCTGACCAGATGGGCCACCACGGCTACACTGACCAGACGGGCCACCACGGCTACACTGACCAGACGGGCCATCGCGGCTACACTGATCAGACGGGCCACCACGGCTACACTGACCAGACGGGCCACCACGGCTACGCTGACCAGACGGGCCACCACGGCTACACTGACCAGACGGGCCACCACGGCTACACTGATCAGACGGGCCACCACGGAGTTGGAGTCTGGGGAGGAGAGGTCCGTTCAGTGGATGTTGGGGGCTAGGGTAGAGGGGAAGGCGGTGGAAGGACGCGTATGTTCAGGTGAGGGCCGTGCAGGGTGTGGGGGGAGCTTAGGGGAGAGGGCCATGTACTGGATAGGGGCCTGGATAGGGGAGGGCATTTTAGGGGATGGTAGGTTGGCCAAGGGGATGGCAGTTCTGGGGATTGAGGGGAAGGCCGTGAAGGAAACATGGGGGTTCAGTGGAAAATATTGCGTTTTAAGGGCTTGTAGGCTCGATGGAAGGGGGTTGGTCGAGCAGGGCAGTGGAAGGGGTAGGGAATGGCGAGGGTGTGGAGGGAGGGGAGGGGATGGGGTGGGGTTCATGTGATAAAGGAAGGGTTCGTGGGGTCTGTGTCCGGCCACTGAAGCGATCCAAGTGGTCGAAGCTTCACGGCCCAGAATTTTCGAAGTCTCTTAAGCCACGGGTTCAAGGCTCGGCCGGAGCTGGTTTACGTAAAGACCAGTTTAACCCCGGTCAACGATACCGTCTGTATGTCTTGATTAAAGCCATTTTAGTATTCGAAATGTTTTGCAACGGAGAAGAAATTGTAAACAATACAGATATTCTCTCTCTCTCTCTCTCTCTCTCTCTCTCTCTCTCTCTCTCTCTCTCTCTCTCTCTCTCTCTCTCTCGCTGGGAATGGGAACAAAATAATGTAGTTGCTCACTTGTGTATGGTTGGGAGGGGTGGAGCCAGCCTCGCGTGATGAGCCAGTTTAATGTGCGTATTAATATGCAGATGACCAGGACTGACGAGGGGAAGGGAGGGGGAGGGACTGGTCCCCTTCTCCCAATCCCATCACCGCGCGCACGCACGCACGCACGCACACCTGCTGGCGGCCGGCGTGGTGGCGGCGCATGTCAAGGTTAATGTGACCAGGGTGGAGGTGGGAGAGTCGTGGTCCCCCACCATCACCGGCAGGAGGAGCAGCAGGTGTGCTGTTGCTGCTAATGTGTGGGTGTCATGATGTGTGTGACCAGGCAAGGTTGGAGGCTAATGGGCTGATGACGCACGCCTGGCTCTCTCTCTCTCTCTCTCTCTCTCTCTCTCTCTCTCTCTCTCTCTCTCTCTCTCTCAGATAGGTAGATAGAGAGACGGAGGGTTTACCGTGTTGCATCTCTCACTTTGTGCTGTACACCTCGTCAGTTGAAGCGTCTGGCTTTTTCTCCTTTCAACCTCATCTTCCAACGACCTCCCCCCTTTTTCCCCCCTTATTACCATTATCATCGTTAACGTTGCTAATTCTCTCACCACTACCATCACCACCACCCGTCACTATCATCTTCCACACCTTCACTAACATCATCACCACCATCACCACCGCCACCTTCACCACCATCACCACCACCACCACCGCCACCATCACTATCATCACCATCACCACTACCACCACCACCACTATCATCATCACCATCACCACCATCACCGTCATCACTATCATCATCACCACCATCACTTTACTCACCACCACTATCACCACCACCACCACCATCACTACCACCATGATCACCACCACCACCATGATCACCACCATCACTATCACCACCATCACCACCATGATCACCACCACCATCACCATCACTATCATCATCACCACTACTATCATCAACACCACCACCATCACTATCATCATCACCATCACCACCATTACCGTCATCACTACCATTATCATCACCATCCACGGCATTGTGATGCTCTTGCCAGAGCAGCCGTCATCTCCACCACTCGCTCCACCACCACCACCATCGTCTCCCTCATCACCATCATTCATCTCGGGGACCTCCATGCTCAGGCGTCTGGAGGGACGAACGTTGAAGGAGAGGAGAGCTGTGTTACGCAGGGGCTAAGCTGGGAGACACTAGGCAGGGGATACCGGTAGGAAGGGGATCTACAGAGGAGACAGCCGAGTTGCTGCTCGGGCAGGGAACATTGCTGCTCGGGCAGGGAACATTGCTGCTCGGGCAGGGAACATTGCTGCTCGGGCAGGGAACATTGCTGCTCGGGCAGGGAACATTGCTGCTCGGGCAGGGAACATTGCTGCTCGGGCAGGGGACATTGCTGCTCAGGTAGGGGACATACAACGTAATTCTAAGTAGGTCAGGGAGAGGTTCCAGGTGTTAGTACGAGTTTGTATGCGGGAGGCCTGAAGGCTGGTCATGGGAATTCTGTAGTTTTGCGAACTACCTCATTGGTATATATGATCTATAGGTTTTAAGTACAGTAGAAGGTGAAGTATTTAAGTAGAAGTCGAGAGCTTTTTGTAGAACCGAGGAGGTGGATACCGTAGATTTGTTTTGGTTGTGACAGACGCCTGATGGTAGGGACGACAGGCATAGAAGCAGGGTTTGGGACGGCATGGATAGCAAGGAAGGCGTCTTGATGAAGAGGTTATTCGCTTATTTAGCTTTGCGTAAGTTTGGCACAGATCGCTCAGTTCCAGGAAGTTGGCGACCATTCAGGTCGGGGGAACGGTGGAGTGTGGACACCAGAAAAGGGTTGGGTCAGGTCAGATTAGGCTGGTCAGACACGAAGGACCTGGCCAGGAGAGACCACGAGGGGACAGGTCAGAATATTCACATTGCTGTGTAGAACTAGGAAAATGAGTGTCTCTATCCCTGCCATTTTCCGGCACTTAACATTTAAAGTTTAATCCACCATGTATTTGGAGAATCATTGATACCAGGATGAAAAAAAAAGACTAATCAGTAATGACGGATTACCTGAGATGCTTCCGGACCTGCACCTGTGCTTGCTCGTCTGTTTCGTTTCTGTTAAAATCCAGAACTTTTCCTTCGTCTTGGAAGCATGCGTTGGTACAATCCATCCCTAAGAAGGGTAACCCTCTTGACCTCGCTCACTATCGTCCTGTTGCTTTGACTTCTACCACTTCCAGAGTCTTTGAACTCCTTCTCAACTACCATATCCTTAGACATCTTGAATCTCAGTTCTTTTCTCTGATCATCAGCCTGGCTTCCATAAGTTGAGATCCGCTGACGATATTCTTTCCTATCTTACTAATATCTGGTCATCATCCCTGAAAGATCCGGGGTATCTTATGTCTTTGCCTTGATGCATACAAGCCTTTTGATAGGGTGTGGCATAGGAGTCTCATCTCTACGGTCCCTTCCCTTGGCTTCCCTCCCTCACTTTGCTCCCTCATACCTAGCTTCCTTTCTGGCCGATCTATCTCTTTGGGTATTGATGGATCAGTTTCTCCACCTGTCTCCAACAGCGTTGTCCTTCAAACTTCTGTCTTGTCTCCTATATTTTTTTCTTTTTATCAACGTTTTCCTTCCTTCCACAAATAATTAAATGCACTCAAATGCATACAATTAAAGATTGCTTTCCAAAACATCCTTTAATTCTGCTGCTCCTCTCACGCGATCTACATCTTGTCTGGACACAACTTCCTCACTAAACTCCGACTTGGACAGGGTATCTCAGTGGGGAAGTCGAAATCTAGTTAAGTTTAATGCCTCTAAGACCCAGTTTCTGTCCATCTCTCCATCGAAATTTTCTCACGACTTTCCTCTTTCCCTCGACGGTTCTGTAATTCCACGTCTTGACTCGATGAACTTACTGGGTAATACTGTAACATCCACTCATTCTTGTAAACCCCACATTACAGGATTGGCGTAAGTCTGCCACTAAGAAACTGGGAGTCCTGTTTAAATGTCGAAATTTCTTTTCCAAACTGTTGCTCCGTTGCATCTTTAGTTAATAGAGTTGGGTCGTAAGCGGTCCGACTTATCAACTTTCCCAGGCTAACTTCCAGACTTGACCCACTTGCCCTGGGCCAGTGTTCTTTCACTTTCCATCCTCTCTACTTTGTTTTTTGCTCCCGAGAGCTGGCTGCGTGTGTGCCCCTACCACTAGCTAGACCACGCAATACTCTGCAAGCTGCTGCGTAATATGATCACTGTGTGGCCATCAGCAACTCATGAGTAGGCCCTTTTTTAATAAATGTTTCTTTGGCTACAATTCGAAGCTGTGGAACACACTACCTTCAGATATTTTTTTCTAATAATTACGACTTGACACTTTAAAGAATAAGTTTGTCACTTAAAGAAAAATCGTAAATACTCTTACTTGTCTTTTTTAACACTTTTATTCTTTCACAAACCTCTTTATATTGCAATTAAGGTCCGGCCTTGATGTGGACTTGTCTGTGATTGGAGCCTCCAACGTAAAGGTAAAAGATGAATTTGTTCTTCATGTCATTTAGATCGCAAATGAGGACAACGGATAGGACGTCGTGTGTAGTGTATTCATACAAGATAATACGACCAGAATGATTGCTGGAGCTGTATATAGACTCCTCCAAAATGATCTTTAGAAATATTGCTTTATAGGAAGAAGCAGATGTCGTCAGTAGATACAAAGAAGCTGTCACTATATCACCTTTTCTTTCCAGTAGCGTTAGCCTGGATTTGTATCGTGGTGACGAGGAGGGGCACTAGGCTAACCCTTAACTTTAACAGAAAAATGGTTTTTAAATGAAATGATTTAAGACCCAATGTTGGGGAACGGTATATTAGATTGTCGTCGTTACGGATAGAGATCTGTTGAGCTTTTGTGATGTCCGTGGAAAGTTAGGTAAGAGCGATGGCCATATATTAGGAAGTTTATCGTAAATTTGTGTTCGGACTGGCAAGCAAACGATGCAAATCTTGCATTAGCAAACTTTGATGAAATAAGTCAGGATATTGGTGATGTAAACTGGAGGAAACTTGCACATTTAGGGCACAGCTGAAAAGATGTAGTGTAACTTTAGAAATAGTTTACATCACGAGAATGTTGCCTATGAGGAAGGAAAAAGTAATTAGGAGGAAATGCTAAGGTAGATTGAGTGAAGAAAACGGATGTAATTAGACGTAAAAGAAATGGTGCTGGAAATTGAAGGGACGTGATATAATCCTCGGGATGGTGAGGTTTATTCCAGACCACAGACAGGTTGAAGAACCGGAGTCAAGAAACGAGATGAGGAAAAGCCAATTTGTCACAACGTAAAGAAGAAATTGAAAGAATTCATGAAATTTACAGAGAAAGAAAACTATCGAGCTACTATGGACCAGGTTTTTTTTAACGATACTTTAACTCTAGAAACACCAACAGTGAAATGGCCTCCTCACCAAGCGAAGACTTCGATTCGTTTATTGTCGAGAACTTTTGATACTCATCACGTCCGCAAGAGATACAGTCATGATCCAAAGCTTCGATATTAAGACGTACGTGGTAGTCGAAGCTATGAAGGACGTGACCATATAGGAAAAAAATATATATCCGAATACGTTGTAACTGGTCACGTAGAATACGTAAAGAAGGCCGACAGGATTCCCAGTCAGCACAGTACTCGAGAAGAAGCGACAAGAAGTGAAACTGCTGAGACACAGGAACACAGGCAATGTAACACCAACATATGAAAAGAGGAGATCGAGCCAGCCCGTCAGAGTATTAGCGACCCGTTAGTCTTGTGTGTTAGTTGTGGTTGTATTCAGGGAGGAAATTCTTCATCACTGAGAAGGAAATGTATTGATCGAAGATCATCGTTGTTTCCGTAATGATGTTTTAACAACTTTGTTCGTCATCATCAGCAGTAGTAGTAGAGCTGTAGACTGGTGGAATACCCCTACACTCTCACTTTCAAGTCGACAACGACTATTACTTTCCATACCTACTTACACTCGTCCATCACTTTCCATACCTACTTACACTCGTACTGTGTGATATCAGTCATCGGTGAGTAAATCTGTGTCCGATATGACAGTGTAATACGTACGTGTTTCATCTTATTTCTCCGCATAATAGAGGCTGAAGTGCTCTCCTCCCCAGACTCTCCGGCCGCTGAATCTCGATGAGAACGAAGATAACCGCAACACTGGAGAAATAAACGAATAATTCTGGGAGATCTATATTTGGGCCATAACTTTCATGGAGAGGGTCCTAGATTACGGACAGCAATATAGAGTTCCCAGAATTATTCGTTTATTTCTCCACTGTGGGTTATAGCTTCACCGACCAATATGAAAGATGACTTTTTTTTCACGATCATATATATATTTTTTTTCCATTTTCCTTTCGTATAGAATTTCTTGGTCAGTATACTCTCTCCGTCTGATGCTGAAGGGGGAGGGGGGGCAGGACACTGTACTACTATCCTGCTTCTATAAGTTTTAGGAAATTGGGTTACTATTACCCTTCTCCCGCAGGTCACATGGTCATAGCCAGCCAGGTGTTGTCTGGTGTGTGCCCGTGTGTGCTCCACCATGACGACCACCTGTCCACCCCCTACCATCGTTGCCAACGAACGCTGTCGTGGCTTCTCCTAAGGATTACATTTCCTACAGGATTCCATTATCTTAAGATTACATTATCTTACGGATTACATTATGTGATAGACACAAGACGCGCCACCCGGGAATTACTTCTCTCTCTCTCTCTCTCTCTCTCTCTCTCTCTCTCTCTCTCTCTCTCTCTCTCTCTCTCTCTCTCTCTCTCTCTCTCTCTCTCTCCTCAGCCTCTTTCTCGGAGCTGCTGTTTCGTAGGGACCAATTCCTTTCCCTAGGCAGCAAGTACAGCAGTAGCAGCTGCTGCTCCGTGCGTACAGTGCGATGGTGTTGCTGAGAGTCCGTGTGAGTCAGTACGGAACTTCTGCATCGCTGTCTGACCCTTGTTCCTTGCTGCTCCTCTGAAATGGAACTTCCTTTCTTGAAGCTCCTGTTTTTTTTTTGGCGTTACTTGAATGGACGCCCTCGTTCCGTAGAGGTGGAGTACGGAACAGTGACTGATGAGTTGTGGGAGTTGATGACGCTCCTGTTACTGTGGGAGATGCCAGAGGGTAGTACTCTGGTTTAACGATGCCGTCAAGGTGTTTAATTGCCGGTTCAACGAAGTCGTTATCCTTGATTGTTAATTGACTTGATTGACGTTTGGTGCCGCTGACAACGGCCTTGGCACATCCTCATACGCCGGCGTTACTGCTGATGTGATGCTGACGCTCTTCTGACACTGGTGTTGTGTTGCTGATGATAATAACGCTGACATTATTCCTGACACTGGTGTGTTACTGTTGCTGACAACGATAATGCTGGAGGTCTCCCTCGCACTGGTGTTGTGCTGTTGGTGATAACAATTATGCTGACGTTTGTTCCTGACAATTCGGAGGCAAGCGTCAGCATAAGTAACATCCTGACAATTCGGAGGCAAGCGTCAGCATAAGTAACATCAGAGAGTTGTGAACTCTGGCAACTCTAGCGGTTTCACGAGATTACAACTTTTGTTTACTTGAAGTTAAATTTGAAGCCTGTATATGCATTAAGATCTCTCAAATCCATTTAATGAAATAAGGATATAGTGAAATCAATATCGGGTAGATTGTTTTCCAATTGATGTGGTACTTAAAGCCTTATTTTCCGCATTTAGTATCAGAGCCGTTATTGATTATCGAACATCTGGCCGATGAGTAAGAGTAGCCTCCCTCCCACACAGCGCACTTATCGTCATTGTTGGAGGTATCGTTTCATCGCCACAAGATGCTCTCTCGACAAATGTTTTGCTCCTAAATATTTTCGTAGCCTTTTCATTATTTCAGAAATATCCAGTGTATTACCCTGAAGAACGCATGTCACCGTACAGTAAGTACGTCTTCAATGAAAGTAATTCGTATTAAGGTTTTGAAATATTCCCCCGTAGTGTGTGTGATTTCGTTCAGTCTACGTTTGAAAGGAAAAAAAAAAGAAGCCATGATAAATGTCACTGCCAGTATCATGTTGAACGAACTTTATTCCACGAGATATCATTGTCTGACGTTAAACAATAAAGAGATCGCAGTAACGGGTGGCAGTATTATTCATCCGGTGTTGCCATTTTTCACGGCATTGTATATAATGGAATGAATGTACGGGTAACGTTTAATGGTCGTTAATACCATTTTGGATGTGGTTTATAGAAATCAGATTCATTTCCAAGCAAATATTCTACAGGGCAAGGGAGCAAAGTATGATAAATGATAATCATAACTGTAAATGTTAATGTTATAAATGCCTGTTCATTAAATGGCGCATATTGGACCACGTAGAGAGAAATAAAAAACGATAATGGTTATAGAATTAGTGCATTTGATTTGCCCTTAATATGAAAATTATATTTACTTTATTATGTCATTAAGCGAGATATTTGGTCGTTGTGTCTAACGTGACTTGAAAATTATGTTTGTTCATAATTAGTTTATAAAAGGCCATATTATGGAACACTATTATAAAATAGTGTGTGTGTGTGTGTGTGTGTGTGTGTGTGTTAAGGTATGCTGGGTTATGAGGGACGGACGGTGCGTTGCGAGCGGTTGATTGGGTGCTGTAAGACAGGAGTGCGTTGTTATATCCCGGATGTATGTTCAGCAGGAGCAACAAGGGAGATGTAGGTTGGTGATGTGTAAAGGGAGTGTGACCTCAGAAGGACAGAGTAGTAATGAATAATGTGCTAACAAGAGTAAGGCGCTAAAACGAGCAAGATGCTCACGAGCAAAAGGTGCTCAACAAGAGCGTGGGGCCAATAGCAATGCGTTGCCAAGGGTATGGCGCTAACAGTAGCAAAACCTGCTAACCAATGTGCCTTCAACACTGGCACGACAGGTAAAATTGCTAACAAGAACGAAATGTTATAAGAACAAAAGTGCTAAGAAAAGCTCAAAGGCTTCAAACAAAAGGAAAACGTCTGACGAACAGTACACTAACAGGAGAGGAGAATATGCTAACAGAGGTAGTGTGAGAGAGAATCAGATAATGATTTTTAATTTAAGCGTATGTTAACGTAGGTTGTTAAGGTGGTACAAGCCTCACCCTCTACGTTCAGGCCCCGATCGCTCAAAATCTTGTCACTCCATCCTTCCACCTCCAATTTGGTCTCCCATTTCTCCTTGTTCTTTCCACTTCTCACACTTATGTCCTCTTTGTCAACCTTTCCTCACTCATTCTCTCTTCATGTCCAAACCATTTCAACACAGCCTCTTCTGTTCTCTCAACCTCACTTATTACCGCATATCCCTCTTACCTTTTTATTACTTACTCGATCAAAGCAGACATATCATTTCTGACACATCCACCTTCATCCACACAGCCTTATCTACAACCCATGCCTCGCATCCATGCAATATTCTTAGCACTATTGTACCTTCAAACATACCCAATTTTGCCCCTCCAAATAACGCTTCCAGAATCTTTACCCCTCTAACCTACTCTATGACTCGCTTCCGCTTTCATGGTTCCATTCGCTACCATGTCCATTCTCAGGTATGTAAAATACTTCACTTCCTCCGTTTTCCACATTCAGACTCACACCCCTACCTAACCTGTCCCTTAACCTTGCTCTTATTCTCATTTTATCTCGACTTCCTCCTTCCACACACAATTACTGACTTCACCAACTTCTGTAGTTTCTCACTTGTATCTGCCACTAGTGCTGTATCATCAGCAAACAAAAACTATCTCACTTCCCAGGTCCTTTCATCCCCGACAGACTGC
This sequence comes from Panulirus ornatus, assembly GCF_036320965.1. NCBI lineage: Eukaryota > Metazoa > Arthropoda > Malacostraca > Decapoda > Palinuridae > Panulirus > Panulirus ornatus. The sequence continues at coordinate 46,982,337 of NC_092227.1, forward strand.
ATGCTCGCCCCTCTCTCGAGGATTCTCGTATTTACCTTCCTCACGACCTCATCCATAAGCAAGTTGAACAACCATGGAGATTATCACACGTCCCTGCAGACCAACCTTTACTTGTTACCACTCACTCTTCCGCTCTTCCTACTCGTACACACGCCTTACACCCGTAAGAATTCTTACTGCTTCTTGCAACATTCCTCCCACACCGTATATTTCTAAGACTTTACACAAGTCATATCTGCTACCCCTGTCATGTGCTTTTTCCAGATCCATAAATGCTACATACAAATCCATCTGTTTCGTTAACTGTTTCTCACGCACATTCTTAAAAGCAAACACCTTATACACACATCCTTTCCCGCTTATGAAGCCACACAGTTCCTCCCCAGTCTGATGTTCTGTATATGCCTTCATCCTCGCAATCGATACCCTTCCATACAACCTACCAGGTTTACTCGAAAATCTAGATATACTCCATAAACTTATACATCTTGAGTTTGAACACACATTTATCCCCCTTGCCTTCATACAATGGCACTATACATTTCGCCAGTCCTCCGGCACTTCACCATGATCCATACGAACATTGAAAATCCTAACAAACCAGTCAACAGTCGCCTCCATTCTTAAAAAATTCATCTGCTGTGACATCCGCTCCCGCCACCTTGCCACATTTCATCTTGCGCAGATGCTTTCACCACCTCTTTTTTCTTCACCAAACCATTCTTCATGGCTCTCTCACTTTGCAAACTCTCTACATTTGCTACTCTTATCATCAAACACATTTAACAAACCTTCAGAATAATCACTCCATCTCCTCCTCACTTCATCATTACATGTATCACTTTCTCCCTGAAGTTTAATGATTCTCACTCCATCTCTCATTTGCCTTCTTTTTCAACCCTGCACCTTTCTTTTCACTTCCTGCCGCTTTTTCTTATGCATCTCCCAGTTATTTGCACTCCTTTCCCTTGAGTACCACCCAAACGCGCCTGTTTTCTCTCTCACTATCAACTTTACTTCTCATCGCATAACTCATTACCCTTTCTGATCTACCCACTCCCATCTTTCCTATACCACAAGCATCTCCGCAGATTTCAGCACTGCTTCTCTAAATACCTCCCAGTCATATCAACCATTTGCCATTCTACACTCAATCTCTTTTGGTATTTCTTCTCAAGTTTCTTTTCCGAGATCACTTTCTCTCGCCACTCTCTTCTCACCGACACTGTTACCTCTTTTCAGAGAACGTCCATAAATCTTCACCCTTGCCTCCAAAAGATAGTAATCAGACATTCCACCAGCTACCCCTCTCAGCACATTCGCATCCAAAAGCCTCTCTTTTACACACCTATCAATCAGTATGTAATCCAGTGATGCTCGCTGACCATCTACTCTCATACTTGTGTATGTCCATCCTTTTAAACCAGGTCTTCTCACTCTCCATTCCTTTCTCAGCACAAAACACCACAAGCTGTTCACCTTTTCCACGCATAACACTGAATGCTCCATGCCTCCCAATTATTCCTTCCACTGACACACTCACTCACCTTGCCTCTCATGATCTTTCTTCTCATGTCTAGGTGCTTCAGCACAAATAATCACCCATCTCTTTCCATCCACTTTCGGTTTTATTCGCATCAGTTTACCTCCTTACACTGTATTACACACTCCTAGGACTCCTTCTCTAGCTGTTGTCCTCTTAACTGCCCCTGGTTTTACTCAGAAGTCGTTTCCAAACCACTCATCCCCTTTACTCTTGAGCTTTGTTTGTTTCACTCTGAGCCAGAACATCCAGGTTGCTTTCCTCAAATTACTACCCATCTCTCCTTTCTTTTCATCTTGGTTACATCTACACACGTTTAGACACCCCAGTCTGAGCCTTTGAGAGGATGAGCAATCCCTGCTTGGCTCTTATTCTCTTCAGAGAAGAAAATTGATGTGATATGAACAAGAGAATTCTTTTTCGATGACTGACCAAAATATTTTCTCCCTTTACCAACCCGCAGATAATACAGAATTGCAGATTAATGAAAGAACTCTTTTAATAGATTAAACAATATTGATAAGTTTCTGCTTTTCTTATGATAGAGGACGCCGATAGATAATGGAGTTTGCTGGATAGCTACGTTTAGACGCTAAAATAGAAAGCTGGGTGCACTCTCTACCTCAGTTGGTTCGATCATCTAGGAGCCGAGGTTAATAAGAAGGTGAATGTGTTCTTCTCCCCATAACGAGTACAAGAAAGGTGGTGTCTTTCCAGCTTCATATTTTGCAATCGTATGCCGTTCCCTGAAGTCTACATCATCATCTTGGCTTACGAGATCCACTGCAGATACGTGTCTGCCAAGGTGGAGAAGGCACACGTATACTCCCACATCAGCTGTCTTCCTCTCTTCCAAGCATATGGTGCTGCACCGTCAGGCTGCTTACCACTTCCATCAGGCACGAGGAGTTGTGGTTCTCCTTCGTCAGGACAGTTGGCTGGAGTAAGATTTCTTGAAAGATATGAGGGTCGTTGTTCTCGCTGTGCCTGGCAGACCGGCTAGTTGAACTCCTTTAACCGAGTGCACGACGGCCATGCTCTCGGGTCACTTCTCTACCACAAATATGCGCTGGTATTCCGGGTAGATGAGGAAGTGAGGCGAAGCGACTCCAGGGTGACTGACCAGTGCCGTAGATGGGGTTCATCACAACTTGTAGACGAGTCTCCTCGTTACCGAATAGTCTGGTGCAACATGGCTTCGGCTGTGGTTTAATTCCAGCTGATCTGCTTACCGATCCTGGCAGAAGTGGGTCTGGGGAGATAATCCAGTGAGTTAACCCGCGTCTTGGCTCCAGAGATCGGCATTCACTTGTGGAGGCCCCGCGGGGCTTCGGGCAGCATTAGAGATAACCAGTTGGCTTGGTGGCTGCAGCGGGGGAGAAGAAAGCTGAAATGGCATCTTGCGAAGCACTGCGGATCCAAATTCTCTCTCTCTCTCTCTCTCTCTCTCTCTCTCTCTCTCTCTCTCTCTCTCTTTTGATATATTCACCAAGAGCGACGTAAACCTGTATGGCCGTACATGCTGTTCTAGAGTTTGCTTTATCGTGATGGTCCGCTTCTCGTCGCCTGTCACAACTGTTCGGTTTAACAGAATGTGTTCTTCCACACATGTTCGTCGTCATCTGCGCGAGCGAGGTAGCGCCCAGAGGTGATGACTGGGAGGAAAATATCTTCACTTAGCTCCCACCTTCAATTTTTCTCTTGGCAATACAGGAGGAGAGGACATCCATTCCCCTGTTCCTGCTTCTCTTTAGTCGCGTTTTAGGAGACGCCCTGGATACGTGGGCAGTATTCTTCCTCCCCGTATCCCCAGGATAACATAATATATATTGATATATCCCACTGCTGCTGTGCAGTAATGGGACTTGTGAACACGTGTGTGTGTGTGTGTGTGTGTGTGTGTGTGTGTGTGTACTGGAATACCGCGGAAAATACGTACACGGTTCCTTAGGCAGTAGGAATCGAACCCAGAGCTTCAGTTCATGACTTGAGACGTTATGCCCCGCACCACGGTTGGATATGGCAAGGGAATTAGGATCACTGGTCTTGTACTCCCTGTGAGAGATGTCCATGTGTCTTGACTCGAGGTTCTTTACCTTATGAATCTCTCTTAACTTGGTGGTCGCTAAATGAAGGCGAGAAATGTACGCGTTTCATCCTTCATTTGTTTCTTTTCTAGTTATTCCAATCTGAGACTATCATTCATCGGTGTAGAGCAGTGTATCGCTGTTGCAGGAGGTGAATCCATTATACATTCTTTATTACACGTACGTCATATGTACATTATTGTACACACGTCATAAGTACATTATTTTTTTTAAATTTTACTCCAGTGTGTGTGTGTGTGTGTGTGCTTGCGAGCAGCACCTCTGGATTTTATGAAGAGGAGAAACGATTTTACACAAACACGGGTTTAGAACCCTCCCCGCATAGTACAGTGAGGAAATAACACACACACACACACACACACACACACACACACACACACACACACACAAGTTGTCACATACCACTACTCTGTCCCTGGCTCAATATTCGTAAAGTATTATGAAAATTGCGGATGGAGTTGTATCACTGCAGAATTTGTGTAGAACGTTGGATGAGCTATTAAATGTGTGAGTATTGTGCTGTGGTCTTCAAATACACCTACATTTATCTATATCTGTGTATCCATATTTGTGTCATCCAGATATATATATATATATATATATATATATATATATATATATATATATAGGAGCGGGTGGCTGGAAATCCTCCCCTCTCGTTTTTTTTTTTTTTTTTTTTTTTTTTTTCCCAAAAGAAGGAACAGAGAAGGGGGCCAGGTGAGGATTTTCCCTCTAAGGCCCAGTCCTCTGTTCTTAACGCTACCTCGCAAATGCGGGAAATGGCGAATCGTATGAAAAAAAAAAAATATATATATATATATATATATATATATATATATATATATATATATATATATATATATATATATATCCACACATCCTCTACCACTTCTAAATCACTGCTCTTCCCCAATCTGATGCACATTTAACAAATCTCCAAAATACCCCATCTCCCTCTCACTTCACCACTACTAGTCATTACCTCCCCATTTGCCCTCCTCAACGATATTCCCATTTGTTCTCTTGTCTTACGCACTTTGTTTACCTCCTTCCAAAGCATCTTTTTATTCTCCCTAAAATTTAATGATACTCTTTCGCCCCAACTCTCATTTGCCCTCTTTTTCACGTCTTGCACCTTTCTTTTGACATCTTGCCTCTTTCATACATCTCCCAGTCATTTGCTGTAAAGAATGTATGTGAGAAATAGAAAGAGATGAATTTGTATGTAGCATTTATGGATCTGGAGAAGGCATATGATAGAGTTGGTAGAGATGCTCTGTGGAAGGTACTAAGAGTATATGGTGTGGTAGGAAAGTTGCTAGAAGCAAAGTTTTTATCGAGGATGTAAAGCATGTGTACGAGTAGGAAGATAGGAAAGTGATTGGTTCTCAGTGAATGTAGGTTTGCGGCAGGGGTGCGTGATGTCTCCATGGATGTTTGATTTGTTTATGGATGGGGTTGTTAGGGAGGTGAATGGAAGAGTTTTAGAGAGAAGGCCAAGTATGCAGTTTGTTGTGGATGAGGGGGCTTGGGAAGTGAGTCAGTTGTTCGCTGATACAGCGCTGATGGCTGATTCGGGTGAGAAACTGCGTAAGTTGGTGACCGAGTTTGGTAAAGTGTGTGAAAGAAGAAAGCTGAGAGTAAATGTGAATAAGAGCAAGATTATTAGGTTTAGCAGGGTTGAGGTACAAGTGAATTGGGTGGTAAGTGTGAATGGAGAAAAACTGGAGGAAGTGAAGTGTTTTAGATATCTAGGAGTGGATTTGGCAGCGGATGGAACCATGGAAGCGGAAGTGAGTTACAGGGTGGAGGGAGCGAAGGTTCTTGGATCGTTGAAGAATGTGTGGAAAGCGAGAACGTTATCTCGGAGAGCAAAAATGGGTATATTTGAAGAAATAGTGGTTCCAACAATGTTATATGTTTGTGAGGCATGGGCTATAGATAGGGTTGTGCGGAGGAGGGTAGATGTGTGGGAAATGAGATGTTTGAGGACAATATGTGGTGTGAGGTGGTTTGATCAAGTAATGTAAGGGTAAGAGAGATGTGTGGTAATAAAGAGTGTGGATGGGAGAGTAGGGTTATGTTCGTCAGTGTGTTCATTTCCCCTGGCTTATCTCTTGATAACACTTCAGCAGTTTGGTCGGTTATGTTTCCGGTACTGATACCGTCTTCGTTAACCACATGATAACGACGGCACGACCCTAGACACGACAGCACGAGCCTAAAAGAGGACGGCACGGTCCTAAACACGACAACACGACCCTAACAGAGGACGGCACGGTCCTAAACTCGACAACACGACCCTAAACACGACAGTACTACAACCCTAAAAAGACGACCATAAGGCCCTGAAGGGTCGGGTCAGAGGCCAGGGCATTATTCCCAAAGGGTCGTCCTGTGGTCCTCAAGGGTCGTGCCGTCGTCCTGAGGAGTCGTATCGTAGTGTTGACGGCTCGTCGTCGTAACGTAGTGCTCATAGCTCGTACCGTCTGGGGGGTCAGAGGGTAGTACTGTCTTGCTTCATCGGGTCGGACCCTCGTCAGTCAGGTGAGAGGGGGAGAGGGTTGCCGCTTTTTTTTTTTTCCGCTGAAGTGGTTAATGGGTTGTAAAAACCCCGACCCTACAATAATCTGGAACTCCTCTCCTTCACCTCCCACACTGGACTGTCCTGGAAGATGGTTATGGTACAGCTGGACGCACTGTGTCTTCCCTCGGTATAATTTTATTACCTTTTGACGTTGTGTCAGGCGTATAAATCGAGGCAGGAGAGTCTCCTCTCTCTCTCTCTCTCTCTCTCTCTCTCTCTCTCTCTCTCTCTCTCTCTCTCTCTCTCTCTCCCGCTATCGATTCTCTTGGCTGGGTTGGATCCGAATGAAGGGGAAATTTGATACCGTCGGGGTAGACACCGGTTTGTTCGGAGGGCGTTTATTGGGAGGGCGGCTCATGCCTGGGAGAGAGAGAGAGAGAGAGAGAGAGAGAGAGAGAGAGAGAGAGAGAGAGAGAGAGAGAGAGAGAGAGAGAGAGAGAGAGTGGGATTAGAGTGAGGGGAGATAGTGTAATCCAAAGTTTAATTCTTCATACTAATCGCTGCCCAAATGTTCATCACCACAAAGGTGCCACAGTCACTAAGGCAGAGTGCCAGTCGTGCCACAGTCACTAAGGCAGAGTGCCAGTCGTGCCACAGTCACTAAGGCACAGTGCCAGTCGTGCCACAGTCACTAAGGCACAGTGCCAGTCGTGCCACAGTCACCAAGGCACAGTGCCAGTCGTGCCGCAGTCACCAAGGCACAGTGCCGGTCGTGCCACAGTCACCAAGGCACGGTGCCCATCATGACAGAGTCACCAGGGCAATACATACTCGACCACCTCTCCCCAAGCATATTAATCATGCATCCTTCTCATCTTTTAAGATTTCTCGTTTGGCCTCGTACGTGGAGAAGACACTAGGTTGTAGTGTGAGGGGCGGGCCAGCGTGGGTGTCAGGGTGTACTTCATGTGGCTGGAGGAAGGAGGAGAGGCCCTTGAAGTATCGGCTGACTCGTCGGTTGACAACCTCCTCACCACATCGTCCCTCCTGCTGGTGCCGGAGACTCGTGACGGAGTGGTGGGCTGGTCAGGTCGACAGTGATTGTGTTTGTTCAGGATGGTGGCACCCCGATCACATGATCGGCCAAACGTGATGACTTGGGTTAGGTCGACTGTACGAGGTGTTCCTGGACGCCGCCCATTCCAGGTTACACCACAAGGTAAATAAAAAACAAAAATCACCTTTGTTGAGGCTGCGTCATCAATAGTACGGTCCCGTCAAAGAATTCTGGCTTCAAAGAAGTCTACGTGTCCCTGCAACTGGAAGTAGCGCGGCCTTAAGCTGTTGGAAAGGCTTTAGAAAGGTCGTGGGTAACACCAGGACTCTTTCGTAGACGTTGTTCCTTGGGTAATAATGATAATGATAAATGATGATGATAATAATAATAATAATAATAATAATAATAATAATAATAATTGACTGTGAAACTTCCCTCGGATGGTGAAGGGCATTAATGAAACTGTACCTTTGGTCAGGTCGACTGTGGAGACTTGTGGATCCATTTCTCTGATGCTCAGACAGTGTAGCTGGGGCTGGCTGCTTTCTAACGGTAGTGGTCTCAGTGTAGCCTGGTGTGTAGTGACTCGCAGGATCACACTGAAGTATCTGTTCTCCCTGTCATAACTACACTGACCTATCTGTTTCCCGTGTCGTACTTACACTGAGGTACCTGTTTCTCGTGTCGAAGTTTCACTGAAATATGTTTCCTGTGTTGTAGTTACACTGAAGTATCTTGTTTCTCGTGTCGTAATTACACTGAAGTATCTTGTTTCCTGTGTTGTAGCTGTATAAAATCGCTGGCTACACCTTTTCATGATTATTCTAAAGGACTTATTATTGTTTATTATTTTTTTTTTTTTTTTTTTATACTTTGTCGCTGTCTCCCGCGTTTGCGAGGTAGCGCAAGGAAACAGACGAAAGAAATGGCCCAACCCCCCCATACACATGTACATACACACGTCCACACACGCAAATATACATACCTACACAGCTTTCCATGGTTTACCCCGGACGCTTCACATGCCTTGATTCAATCCACTGACAGCACGTCAACCCCTGTATATCACATCGCTCCAATTCACTCTATTCCTTGCCCTCCTTTCACCCTCCTGCATGTTCAGGCCCCGATCACACAAAATCCTTTTCACTCCATCTTTCCACCTCCAATTTGGTCTCCCTCTTCTCCTCGTTCCCTCCACCTCCGACATATATATCCTCTTGGTCAATCTTTCCTCACTCATTCTCTCCATGTGCCCAAACCATTTCAAAACACCCTCTTCTGCTCTCTCAACCACGCTCTTTCTATTTCCACACATCTCTCTTACCCTTACGTTACTTACTCGATCAAACCACCTCGCACCACACATTGTCCTCAAACATCTCATTTCCAGCACATCCATCCTCCTGCGCACAACTCTATCCATAGCCCACGCCTCGCAACCATACAACATTGTTGGAACTACTATTCCTTCAAACATACCCATTTTTGCTTTCCGGGATAATGTTCTCGACTTCCACACATTTTTCAAGGCTCCCAAAATTTTCGCCCCCTCCCCCACCCTATGATCCACTTCCGCTTCCATGGTTCCATCCGCTGACAGATCCACTCCCAGATATCTAAAACACTTCACTTCCTCCAGTTTTTCACCATTCAAACTCACCTCCCAATTGACTTGACCCTCAACCCTACTGTACCTAATAACCTTGCTCTTATTCACATTTACTCTTAACTTTCTTCTTCCACACACTTTACCAAACTCCGTCACCAGCTTCTGCAGTTTCTCACATGAATCCGCCACCAGCGCTGTATCATCAGCAAACAACAACTGACTCGCTTCCCAAGCTCTCTCATCCACAACAGACTTCATACTTGCCCCTCTTTCCAAGACTCTTGCATTTACCTCCCTAACAACCCCATCCATAAACAAATTAAACAACCATGGAGACATCACACACCCCTGCCGCAAACCTACATTCACTGAGAACCAATCACTTTCCTCTCTTCCTACACGTACACATGCCTTACATCCTCGATAAAAACTTTTCACTGCTTCTAACAACTTGCCTCCCACACCATATATTCTTAATACCTTCCACAGAGCATCTCTATCAACTCTATCATATGCCTTCTCCAGATCCATAAATGCTACATACAAATCCATTTGCTTTTCTAAGTATTTCTCACATACATTCTTCAAAGCAAACACCTGATCCACACATCCTCTACCACTTCTGAAACCACACTGCTCTTCCCCAATCTGATGCTCTGTACATGCCTTCACCCTCTCAATCAATACCCTCCCATATAATTTACCAGGAATACTCAACAAACTTATACCTCTGTAATTTGAGCACTCACTCTTATCCCCTTTGCCTTTGTACAATGGCACTATGCACGCATTCCGCCAATCCTCAGGCACCTCACCATGAGTCATACATACATTAAATAACCTTACCAACCAGTCAACAATACAGTCACCCCCTTTTTTAATAAATTGCACTGCAATACCATCCAAACCTGCTGCCTTGCCGGCTTTCATCTTCCGCAAAGCTTTTACTACCTCTTCTCTGTTTACCAAATCATTTTCCCTAACCCTCTCACTTTGCACACCACCTCGACCCAAACACCCTATATCTGCCACTCTGTCATCAGACACATTCAACAAACCTTCAAAATACTCATTCCATCTCCTTCTCACATCACCACTACTTGTTATCACCTCCCCATTTACGCCCTTCACTGAAGTTCCCATTTGCTCCCATTTGAAGTTCCCATTATTATTATTATTATTATTATTATTATTATTATTATTATTATTATATACATGTTCGCCATTTCTCTCGTGAGCGAGGTAGCGTCAACAACAGATTACTTAGCCTCATAGGAAATAATCCCCTCTCGACTACTTGCTGTGTTCCTTCTTTTGAAAAGTATTGAATTGTCATAATATTGATAATGATATTATTATATTATATGATAATGTCATAATAATGATAATGATATTATTATATTATATTGTTCTATTATTATTATTATTATTATTATTATTGTTATGATTTGCCCTTTCTACGTCCTTTCCAGTCGTCTGGTCTCCCCATCCTCTAACCTTTCTAATCAATCAATCTCCCCCAACATTTTCCTTTTACCCTTCCACTCTAATTTCCTCCCCATCCCCCCTCAGACATAGCTGCCTTCCCACCCCTCCCTCCTCTCCCTACCCCTCTCCAGCATTCTCCCCTCCCAACACAGGTCGAGGTCGATAACATTGGTGTTTGAGGTCAGGTCGATGGGGACGACTCATGGTTGCAAGGTCGAGTGAGTGGGGAGTGTGGGCTGAGGGGGGGGTGATGGTGTGGAGCGAGGGCATTTACCACTTTGTTGAATATTTTGGTTTAGCAGCCACGGCGTCACTCCGGCCTCAGTGCGAACCTGTGGTCTTAGGCAAGGTCTTCTGTTTTCATAGTTCTCTATCTCTCTCTCTCTCTCTCTCTCTCTCTCTCTTTCTCTCTCTCTCTCTCTCTCTCTCTCTCTCTCTCTCTCTCTCGTGATAAAGCCTTCTTTTCCTGTTCTTTCCAAACCTGTACAAGAGTTGCGCTGGTCCTGTCTCACCTGTCCCATCCTGATTCATCTGTTCCAGCATTACCCTCGCTCACGTCCGTTCCACCGTCCTTTCTGCCGTCCTCCCACCTGTTCTAGCAGCGTCCCTTTTCCCACTTCCCCTGCCTGTTCCAGTGTCCGCCCTCCCACCTGTTCCATTCATTCCATTCCTAGCCCCCCCCGAACCCCCACACCCGAACACTTTGTGTAATGTGCACAAGTTTTGTCCATTTGTCCTAATGGCTCCCGTGTGTGTGGGGCTATGTGCGTCCGCCCGGGATGTTAGCATACCTGTTTGTATTATATATATATATATATATATATATATATATATATATATATATATATATATATATATAAAATTTTTATTGCCCTTTTCTGCATTAGCGAGGTAACGCCAGGAACAGACGAAGAAGAGCGACATGCATTCACATCCATTCCCTATATCATGTGTGGCGGGATGGCGACGGAAATGGATGAAGGCACCAAAGACAGATATTTACATGTCTATATATGTCTGTGTATGTATATGTATGTATACGTTGAAATATATATGTATGTATATGTGCGTGTGTGGGCGTTTATGTATATACTTGTGTATGTGGGTGGATTGGGCCATTCCTCGTCTGTAACCTTGCGCTGCCTCGTAAACGCGGGAGACGGCGGTTAAGTATTACTATATATATATATATATATATATATATATATATATATATATATATATATATATATATATCCACTTTAATACGTCAGCTTGCCTGCCTACATGGTCTTCCCTGTTAGTGTATGTTGTATGGCTCAAAAGTCATGGTCTCTCATTTGCTCTATTCATCATCAGTTTCATCCTTCTCATCTCCGTTTCCTCCTTCACTCCCAGTGTTCTCATGATAAAGTACATCATCCACTATTCTTAGCTTTTCTATTGTCTCACGTTTCCTCAATTTTATGTCTCTGCATAGTATTATCTTTTCTACTCATGTTTCCACCTTATCATCCCTTTTTTTTTAAACATTGTCTTCATGATTCTTTCTATTGTAGTCCGCAGTGTCTGTGTTATACCGCATTTCCTGCAGTCTTCCTGTGTTTCCAACTCCCAAGCACTAATGTATATTACCCCCCCTCCCAACACACACACACACACACACACACACACACACACACACACACACACACACACACTGTCAAGAGCCGGACATTGCAAACGTCTCCATGGTTTCCCCAGACCACTTTATATGCCCTGGTTCAACTCGTTGACAGCATGTCGCTCCCCGTATACCACACTTTATCTTCCCTCATTCGTTTTTTCACTTTCCATGTCTTCCTCTCGTACTGATTCTACTGTATTTTGGTTCCCCTTTACCCACAACTATACTCCTTTATATCCTTTCCTGTGATTGTTTTTATTTCTCTCCATGTCTCCTTGTTCTCTCTTGTTCCTCCTTCGCTCACTTATCTTTTTCTTCTCAGTTCCTGCCTTTCACAAATTCATTTCTCATAATCTTCATTTCCGTTTCCCCTCGTCACGTCTGGGTTTGTGCTGTCGTACTCCCTTTATTGGTTATTAATTTTCCCCTCCACACCCTTTATCACTTTCACGCCTTGTACTCCTTTCTCATACATTTTATCTCATTAGTTCTGCTATTCCTCATTTTCACTATCCCTTTAACGCCTCCGTTCTTCCTCATACATTTATCTGAATCCATTTTAGCGTTTGTTTCTCATTCATTTATCGCCCAGTTTTCTTTGCATATCCGTTCACGACCCAAACTTTTTTTTTTTTCTCTCGCTATTTCTTTCCTACTTCTCGTTTTATCACTGTTTTGTTTGTTTGCTGCGATTTCCTTTTTCCTTCGTTAGCCAAAAATATCTCCCCCATCCGCTGCATGTATCGTGTTCTCCACTGTTCACCCCATGATTGATCAATGTTCTTCCTGTTCTGTTTTTCCCTCCCTCTGCTGCTTCCCTCGTGTGTGTTTGTTGTCTTAAAGGAAGACGCAAACTCCACTGCTTTCCCCGATTCTGTACGTAACTTTCTGTTCCGCATCTGTTCCGTCCCAGGGAGAGAGAGAGAATATGTGCTTACGACGAGAGTACATGCGTACTTATGATTACCTACGACGAGAGAGAGAGAGAGAGAGAGAGAGAGAGAGAGAGAGAGAGAGAGAGAGAGAGAGAGAGAGACTCGCCAGACCTTTCGTGAGTTTGAATAATTCATCGTCCGCTGACTCACGAAGACTTGAATCTGCCTCCGTTCATGGGAGAGTGGGTGGGACGGTCGACCGGGAATGGGACAGGGTTATAGTGTGTGTGTGTGTGTGTGAGGAAAGTGTCTGATGGAATGGGTGGGAGGTCAGATGGAACGGGAAGATGGTTCTTATAGGATGAGAAATGACAGATGGGAGGGTAGAAGAAAATGACATGAAGAATGTTAATGGTATAAGGTAATCGATCGTGTTTTAAATGCAGTATAAGTACATCTTTGAGGTAAAGGAATTTTAAATGATTATATTTGACTCTTAATTTCTCTGTGTATCTGTCGAGCAATGGCAGAAACATAAAGTGTCCTCGTGTGTTAAGTAATGCCATAAACGTAAAGAATAACTTAGATTTTATAAGTATTTTAGTGTAGTAATCTGAGGTTTTAGATCGAGGTGGTGCAGACACACTGGAAGAAAGGCAGGTGAGCGGTATTCCACTAGGGAAGGTGGGCAACCACTGGTTAAAAGGATATGGGGGAAAGGTAGGACTTTCGTAGTGGGTGAGAGAAGGGGGGGGGTTTTAAGGGCACATATAGGGGGAGGAATGGGGGGGGGGGGTAGGAGTGTTGAATACCTGGTTGTATACGAGTGAACGACCATTTAGGAAAATTTACTACGAGTCCTCTCATTTTATTTTGTATATAACGTATAGAACACTGTGTGGTGAACTGAAGTTACTGAATAGCAGGCCGGCAGAAGCTTCATTGAGGTTTAATCCAATCCCTTCCGAGTGTAACGCGCCGCAGGTAACCTGGAAAACACACACACACACACACACACACACACACACACACACACACTACAGCCAAGCCTGATCGAACACAGACGAAAACAGCGTAATCCTCGCAGACAAAAACGACCTAATCCTCACAAACGATAACTAACGACAAATTACACCAATCTTGTTTGACAGTGATCACCAGCATATTGGTTGGTGTCTCGATGAGAATTCAGTCATCAATTTATCCGTTTTATTTCAGATTACGTCACTTTTGAAATTACGCCGAAAAAGGGTAAACTGTGAACAGTCGTTGCACGCAGAAGTCTAGTTTACGCACCGTAGGTAGACCTGGGAAATGTCGTATGAGTTTACGCACCGTAGGTAGACCTGGGAAATGTCGTATGAGTTTACGCACCTTAGGTAGACCTTGGAAATGTAATGAACATTAAGAACTGAAGGAGGAAAGTGACTGCTTCACACACTCTACATAGAAATGTCTCTTGTTTTTAATCTATTTTAGACAGACAACATAAACCAGATGGTGACTCCACTTAATGGACTATCCTTCTCCCATAATATTTACACAAAATTATGGTAAATCAGAAAAAAAGTCGATCATTTTGTCGATATTTTCACACGCATACAAAAAAAAGAATTGTTTACAAGAGTGACTGCATTCCTTGTTTTATTCATTTGGTGGTGTAGAGGAGTTACTTGAGGTCTGGTGCGAGATGAATGATGCAGGCTGGGAGGAGGGGGGTCTGTCATGGTCTGTGAAGGGAAGAGGCCATTTCAGACCAGGCAATGGACGAATGTCGTATGCAGATTGTTGAGGACGACGTCGTTTGCGAAAGTTGCTTTTGGAGGTCGTCCAAGCATGGAGGGGGTTGGGGGCGGAGGGATCGTCTCTCTGGAAGTCGTCCAAGCGTGGGGTCCGCCTCTGGGAGTCCTCCAAAGGTAAGGTCGTCTTCGGGAGGGTGGGTGTCGTCCTTGAAGGTCATGCAAGGATAAAGGTCGTCTTTGGGAGTCTTGTGATTGTGAGGTCGTCTCTAGGAGTCGTGTCAAGAGTGTAGTCGTCTTTCAGTAAGAGTGTTCGTCCCTGGGAGTCGTATCTTGGATGTCGTTTAGGGAGACCATCCTTGAAAGCTGTTTCTCCAGCGACAGATATTATGTCGCTCCTGCATACACGGACGATTTATCGTTCCTGACAAGCACATGTTCTGTGTGTCGTCCCTCACAGACATAAGCTGTGTGTCGTTCCTGCGCAGGCAGATGATATGTGTCGTCCCTCCATACACATATGCTTTGTTGTCCCTCACAAACAGATGATGTAGATTGAGGGATGGGAGAAGGGGTGAAATTCGGCCCATCTTTAAATGCTCTTGCCTGGAAATCAATAGTACAGTTTAAAATCTCTTATGACATTAACGACACAATGTAGATTTTCAAAGGTTTCTTCACACATGTGTCTTGGTGTAAATGATGAATGGCAGGAGACCAAAGATAAAACATGATCATTCCTGATAACTTTACCCTTGAGTAACGCTAGATCCACGTGTGACAACGCTAGTCTCAGTGTCGTGTTGGTGCCCCCAGCATTCACCTGAGCGACGCCTGTGAATACACTCGAGGCGACCTAGGGAGGGTCCGGTGGTGGAGCTGAGGTCAAAGTAGGCTTATGTTAAGGGAGGGCTGGTGTGGGCCAGGGTCAAGTTGGGGCCTTGTTAAGGGAGGGCTGGTGTGGGCCAGGGTCAAGTTGGGGCCGTGTTAAGGGAGGGCTGGTGTTAGCCAGGGTTAAGTTGGGGCCGTGTTAAGGGAGGGCTGGTGTGGGCCAGGGTCAAGTTGGGGCCGTGTTAAGGGAGGGCTGGTGTGGGCCAGGGTCAAGTTGGGGCCTTGTTAAGGGAGGACTGGTGTGGGCCAGGGTCAAGTTGGGGCCTTGTTAAGGGAGGGCTGGTGTGGGCCAGGGTCAAGTTGGGGCCGTCTAGGCGGTCGCCTTTAAGTCAAGCCGCCTGGCTGGCTGGCTGGGTGGCTGGCTCGCTCACCGCGGCGGACCCAGCACTTCAGACGCCGGCCGGCAGCCCGCGGGAACTCCTCTGTTTCGGGGGTGGTTTGCCTTCCTCTTGAACATCTGGGGACTTGTCCCCCTGGTTTTGGGTCCTCCTGCTTTTGTTTATGGGGGAAGAGGGAGGGTGAGATGGCTTGCTTCCCATGTCGCCTCAGAAAATGAGAGACGTTTACGTGTTTTTGAGCACGAGTGCTGGTGAGGCGTCTCCTGGATGATCCGCTCCTCTTTGTAAACCGTCGTGAGTCGCCGTTCTTGTGAGTTACTTTGCGAGACTTTGAGAATAATGTGCTTTTTCATGAGGGTGTGATGGCTTCTGAGCCAGGTATCTTGGTTACAGTTACCCTAGCCTCTAGAGTAGGTAGCTCAAGCTACCTAGTTGCTGTTCCAGGTGGTTAGAGGTACCTAGATGTTGGTCCAGGTAGTTGGAGGTGGCCAGCTCCTGGTGTAGGTGGGTGCAGGTTCCTGGCTGCTGGTCCAGGAGCCTGGAGATAAAGCTACGAATGTCTTTCGTAAACGCTGACTAGACGGACGAGGTGTTGGGGTTCAAGGGTGTGTGTTGGAGGGTTGTTGGGTATGTTGAGGTACGAGTTTTGGAAGTTGAAAAAAATGTTTGGAGGAGGGGGTTATTGGGAGGGTCTTGGGGTGCGTTGATTAAGGCGATGTATTTGTTGGAGGATTTCTTGGAGTTTTGACTAGAAGGAAGGGTTGTAGGAGTTTAGGAGGGATTTGATGCATGGTTTTTGTGTTGTACGAAGCAATTCAAACAGTAGCAGACCTTTGTGTATGAGGCGAGTTTTGAGAGTTGAAAAGGATTTAGACTGTGTTTCTTAAGGGAGTGTTGATTTGAGGGATGAGTTTTGAGAGTTGAAGGGTTAGGGAGGGGTTTGTTGGAGAGTGCTTAGAGGTGCGGTGATCAAAGAGAGAGAGAAAAAAGATTATAATGAGTCATGAGACTCAACCCAGGTGCTGCAGTGTCAATCCGTGAGTTAACTGGCATGTGAGCTGTCATACTCGTGTCGCTCTTATTGTTGACTCACTCCTACGTCTGCCATCCTCTTGCCTCTCCATACTTCATAAATCATCCGTATTAAGTCACTGTACTCATGTCACACTCATAAGTCATCTTTGTTGTTTGTTGACTTGCCTAACCCATGTCACGTAGTTTTTGACTCACCATGTTGACTCACTGTGGTCGTGTCACCCTTGTCGTTGACTCGCGGTACTCATAAGTCACCCTTGTTGACTTATGGTACTCATAAGTCACCCTTGTTGACTTATGGTACTCGTAAGTCACCCTTGTTGACTTATGGTACTCATAAGTCACTCTTGTTGACTTATGGTACTCATAAGTCACTTTTGTTGACTTATGGTACTCATAAGTCACCCTTGTTGACTTATGGTACTCATAAGTCACCCTTGTTGACTTATGGTACTCATAAGTCACCCTTGTTGACTTATGGTACTCATAAGTCACCCTTGTTGACTTATGGTACTCATAAGTCACCCTTGTTGACTTATGGTACTCATAAGTCACCCTCCTAGTTGGCTTACCAGACTCGTAAGTTACCCCTGATGTTGACCCACCAACTTACCCAGTCTGGCTCGTATTGTTACCCTTTGATGTTATATGACTGGAACCATCTCTCTGGCACTGATGACAAATTCATTTATCATCAATGAAGTGTTAATTGTATTTTTTTATGGATTTATTTAAAGTCTTGTGAATAGATGATATAATTGAATTTGAACTTTTATGATTTTTCTTTGTTCGTTTTCTATGAGGGGTTTATGCATTTTTAAGCGAGGGTCTTACAACTGCGTCATATAGTTGATTTCTATGTGAATATAAAGCGATTTTCCCTGCTTAGCAAAGTCTCTTCAGTCTTTTACTTGTACCTCATTTATCTGAAATTTATGTTATTGTATTTGAAAGGATTGATTATATTTTTCCCGATTTTTCTCAAAATTTGTGCGCTATTTTCTTTTTTTTTAGATTTAACGTTTATTAGCTTTTCGACCTCTGGTGTGTTTGTTTTAATGGTCATCGCTTTGGCTCTTCATTCCTTGTACAGTGTGTGCCCACGGCAGGGGTCCCTTTGATGTTGGGCAGTGTGTTTAACTAATGGTATTTTTCCCCCCTTTCATACCACGAATGTTGACTATTCTTATTTTATCGCATTTTTGTGTAGTTTTGCTTTGTATCTCGTTTAGTACTTTTCTATTATAGCATATTATTATTATGAATATACTTACATTTAACTTTTAGTTATAAATTGGTTTTGTTAATAAAGATGTAACAAGAATTTTCCATATTTTTGGTTGATATATATATATATATATATATATATATATATATATATATATATATATATATATATATATATATATATATATACATAAGTACATAAGTATACTTATGTAAGTAGGAGAGATGGCCAGAGAGCGTTATTGGATTACGTGTTAATTGACAGGCGTGCGAAAGAGAGACTTTTGGATGTTAATGTGCTGAGAGGTGCAACTGGAGGGATGTCTGATCATTATCTTGTGGAGGCTAAGGTGAAGATTAGTATGGGTTTTCAGAAAAGAGGAGTGAATGTTGGGGTGAAGAAGGTGGTGAGAGTGAGTGAGCTTGGGAAGGAGACCTGTGTGGGGAAGTACCAGGAGAGACTGTGTACAGAATGGAAAAAAGTGAGAACAATGGAAGTAAGGGGAGTGGGGGAGGAATGGGATGTATTTAGGGAATCAGTGATGGATTGCGCAAAAGATGCTTGTGGCATGAGAAGAGTGGGAGGTGGGCTGTTTAGAAAGGGTAGTGAGTGGTGGGATGAAGAAGTAAGAGTATTAGTGAAAGAGAAGAGAGAGGCATTTGGACGATTTTTGCAGGGAAAAAATGCAATTGAGTGGGAGAAGTATAAAAGAAAGAGACAGGAGGTCAAGAGAAAGGTGCAAGAGGTGAAAAAAAGGGCAAATGAGAGTTGGGGTGAGAGACTATCAGTAAATTTTAGGGAGAATAAAAAGATGTTCTGGAAGGAGGTAAATAGGGTGCGTAAGACAAGGGAGCAAATGGGAACTTCAGTGAAGGGCGTAAATGGGGAGGTGATAACAAGTAGCGGTGATGTGAGAAGGAGATGGAATGAGTATTTTGAAGGTTTGTTGAATGTGTCTGATGACAGAGTGGCAGATATAGGGTGTTTTGGTCGAGGTGGTGTGCAAAGTGAGAGGGTTAGGGAAAATGATTTGGTAAACAGAGAAGAGGTAGTAAAAGCTTTGCGGAAGATGAAAGCCGGCAAGGCAGCAGGTTTGGATGGTATTGCAGTGGAATTTATTAAAAAGGGGGGTGACTGTATTGTTGACTGGTTGGTAAGGTTATTTAATGTATGTATGACTCATGGTGAGGTGCCTGAGGATTGGCGGAATGCGTGCATAGTGCCATTGTACAAAGGCAAAGGGGATAAGAGTGAGTGCTCAAATTACAGAGGTATAAGTTTGTTGAGTATTCCTGGTAAATTATATGGGAGGGTATTGATTGAGAGGGTGAAGGCATGTACAGAGCATCAGATTGGGGAAGAGCAGTGCGGTTTCAGAAGTGGTAGAGGATGTGTGGATCAGGTGTTTGCTTTGAAGAATGTATGTGAGAAATACTTAGAAAAGCAAATGGATTTGTATGTAGCATTTATGGATCTGGAGAAGGCATATGATAGAGTTGACAGAGATGCTCTGTGGAAGGTATTAAGAATATATGGTGTGGGAGGCAAGTTGTTAGAAGCAGTGAAAAGTTTTTTTTCGGGGATGTAATGCATGTGTACGTGTAGGAAGAGAGGAAAGTGATTGGTTCTCAGTGAATGTAGGTTTGCGGCAGGGGTGTGTGATGTCTCCATGGTTGTTTAATTTGTTTATGGATGGGGTTGTTAGGGGGGTAAATGCAAGAGTCCTGGAAAGAGGGGCAAGTATGAAGCCTGTTGGGGATGAGAGAGCTTGGGAAGTGAGTCAGTTGTTGTTCGCTGATGATACAGCGCTGGTGGCTGATTCATGTGAGAAACTGCAGAAGCTGGTGACTGAGTTTGGTAAAGTGTGTGGAAGAAGAAAGTTAAGAGTAAATGTGAATAAGAGCAAGGTTATTAGGTACAGTAGGGGTGAGGGTCAAGTCAATTGGGAGGTGAGTTTGAATGGAGAAAAACTGGAGGAAGTGAAGTGTTTTAGATATCTGGGAGTGGATCTGTCAGCGGATGGAACCATGGAAGCGGAAGTGGATCATAGGGTGGGGGAGGGGGCGAAAATTTTGGGAGCCTTGAAAAATGTGTGGAAGTCGAGAACATTATCTCGGAAAGCAAAAATGGGTATGTTTGAAGGAATAGTGGTTCCAACAATGTTGTATGGTTGCGAGGCGTGGGCTATGGATAGAGATGTGCGCAGGAGGATGGATGTGCTGGAAATGAGATGTTTGAGGACAATGTGTGGTGTGAGGTGGTTTGATCGAGTAAGTAACGTAAGGGTAAGAGAGATGTGTGGAAATAAAAAGAGCGTGGTTGAGAGAGCAGAAGAGGGTGTTTTGAAATGGTTTGGGCACATGGAGAGAATGAGTGAGGAAAGATTGACCAAGAGGATATATGTGTCGGAGGTGGAGGGAACGAGGAGAAGAGGGAGACCAAATTGGAGGTGGAAAGATGGAGTGAAAAAGATTTTGTGTGATCGGGGCCTGAACATGCAGGAGGGTGAAAGGAGGGCAAGGAATAGAGTGAATTGGAGCGATGTGGTATACAGGGGTTGACGTGCTGTCAGGGGATTGAATCAAGGCATGTGAAGCGTCTGGGGTAAACCATGGAAAGCTGTGTAGGTATGTATATTTGCGTGTGTGGACGTATGTACATGTGTATGGGGGGGGGGGGTTGGGCCATTTCTTTCGTCTGTTTCCCTGCGCTACCTCGCAGACGCGGGAGACAGCGACAAAGTATAAAAAAAAAAAAAAAAAAAAAAAAAAAAAAAATATATATATATATATATATATATATATATATATATATATATATATATATATATATATATATAATATATATATATTATAATATATATATATATATATATATATATATAATATATATATATATATATATATATATATATATATATATATATATATATATATATATATATATATATATATATATAATATATATATATATATATATATATATATATATATATATATATATATTTATATATATATATATATATAATATATATATATTATAATGGTTTGGGCACATGGAGAGAATGAGTGAGGAAAGATTGACCAAGAGGATATATGTGTCGGAGGTGGAGGGAACGAGAAGTGGGAGACCTAATTGGAGGTGGAAAGATGGAGTGAAAAAGATTTTGAGTGATCGGGGCCTGAACATGCAGGAGGGTGAAAGGCGGGCAAGGAATAGAGTGAATTGGATCGATGTGGTATACCGGGGTTGACATGCTGTCAGTGGATTGAATCAGGGCATGTGAAGCGTCTGGGGTAAACCATGGAAAGTTGTGTGGGGCCTGGATGTGGAAAGGGAGCTGTGGTTTCGGGCATTATTGCATGACGGCTGGAGACTGAGTGTGAACGAATGGGGCCTTTGTTACCTTTTCCTAGCTCTACCTCACAGACATGAGGGGGGAGGGGGATGGTATTCCATGTGTGGCGAGGTGGCAATGGGAATGAATAAAGGCAGGCAGTGTGAATTGTGTGCATGGGTATATATGTATGTGTCTGTGTGTGTATATATATATATGTGTACATTGAGGTGTATGGGTGTGTATGTTTGCGTGTGTGGACGTGTGTGTATATACATGTGTATGGGGGTGGGTTGGGCCATTTCTTTCTTCTGTTTCCTTGCGCTACCTCGCAAATGCGGGAGACAGCGACAAAGCAAAATAATAATAATAAAAAAAAAAATATATATATATATATATATATATATATATATATATATATATATATATATATATATATATATATATAATCACACTTGTCCATGATGGTAGTATGAAGGTGAAATCGCACTTCAGTAGGAGTTAATACAATTTTATTTAACATGTAATTTTTCTGTACATGTGTTACGATATGTTTCGTGGAGACAGTTCGCCTCATCAGTTGCCGATACTTAAAGTTATTCAAATCCCAGCATCACACTTTGTTCCCGCCGCACAACACCAATCTTTATAGACCAAGCACAGTCTGTTTTGTCTGGCCGTAACCGTTGTAAGGGAGAGTGATTAAGGTTAGATCAACCCCCGCCACGTGACCCGCCTTCATCACTCTCCCTTATAGCTAGACAAAAACAGACAGTGCTCTTGGTCTATAAAGATTGGTGTTGTGCGGCGGGAATCAAGTGTGATGTTGGGATTTGAATAACTTTGTTAAGTACTGGCACCTGATGAGGTGGGTTGTCTCCACGAAACATGTCGTGCCACATGTATAGAAAAAATTACATGTTAGATAAAATTGTATTAACTCCTACTGAAGTGCGATTTCACCATATATATATTTGGGGGTATTGACCAACCCCACCAGCATACCTGCAGTTATGCGCTCGTGCTCCACAGAGCCGTTCACACGCTCCTGAAGGTGATTTTGATGTATTCAGGTCGAAAGGTCGAGGCAGCCCTTGGAGGTATCTTGCATAACCTTATAAAGCTATATAAAAAGATTATATATATATATATCATCCCTGGGGATAGGGGAGAAAGAGTACTTCCCACGTATTCCCTGCATATCGTAGAAGGCGACTAAAAGGGGTGGCAGCGGGGGGCTGGAAATCTTCCCCTCCCGTTTTACTTTTTCCAAAAGAAGGAACAGAGGAGGGGGCCAAGTGAGGATGTTTCCTCTGAGGCTCAGTCCTCTGTTCTTAACGCTACCTCGCTAACGCGGGAAATGGCGAATATGTTTGGAAAGAAAAAAAAACACCCGTACACGCTCATGTACATACATATACATATCAACATATACATACATACATACATAGACAGACATATACATATGTACATATTCATACTTGTTTGTCTTCATCCATTTCTGTCGCTACCCCGCCATACAGGAAATAGCATCGCTATCCCCTGCTTCAGCGAGGTAGCGCCAGGAATACAGACAAAAAAGGCCACATTCGTTCACACTGTCTCTAGATGTTATGTGCAATGTACCGATACCACAGGTCCCTACCCACATCTAGGCCCCACAGACCTTTCCATGGTTTACCCCAGACGCTTCACATGTCCTGGTTCAATCCATTGACAGCACGTCGACCCCGGTATACCACATCGTTCCAATCCACTGTATTCCTTGCACGCCATTCACCTTCCTGTATGTTCAGGCTCCGATCGCGCAAATCTTTTTCACTTCATCCTTCCACCTCCAATTTGGTCTCCCACTTCTTCTTGTTCCCTCCACCTCTCACTCATTCTCTCCATTTGTCTTCTTATTAAAAGGAATGGCAACCGACGTTTATCCTGGGAATTTTATTTTTTCCCCGTTTTCTAACGTATCTGAAAAACTGTGGGAGACTGAAGAAGCTTGACGGGATCTGTACGAGGGAGCTCGAAATTATGCCGCGTTATATTTCCCGGTGACATTTTCCTGTCAGACTCATTTTGATAAGTTGAAGTTTTACTGGAGTTTGGTCTTAACCAACTCGTGGATATATCTTCCGTCCAGGAAGTTAGAACATTTGTCTTACTCAGTAACCCTTCTGAATGAGACAGTACGACACCAGCACTGCAGTACGACCCTTGGGTACGACCCAGGAGACGTACCGTCGTGCTCTAGGTATTTAGCTAACCTGTTACTTTATCACCATCGTTTTGTTACTATTTTGAATCACTCTGTAGAATACATGTTTATAAAATTAGATATAATAGATGGATAGAATTTTCTGTATGAGTAATATCCAATAAAATATACGTTTATAAGTGAGAAATGATATATGAATAATTGTAAGTCAGAAATAGAAATAATCAATAGACGATATGCGTAGTAGTAAGAAATAATAAACAGATGTTGGCTTATGAATGAGGGACATGTTTGTAAGTAACAAATAACCAGTAGTTTTCAAAGTTTAGGATAACTAGCAAACTATAAAAGTGATACGTTATCAGAAACTGTATTTATTATTGATAGATAATGGATCGATGTTATAAGTCATTGTTATAAATCCACGAGCGCTGTTTGGCTTTTGTGAAACTCTGATGCTTTCGTTAAACTCTGATAAACCTAGAAGATTACATATGCTAGCTATACCTCCACTGGTTCACTCGAGTTACCCTCGTCTCCTAGAAATGGATTTCTAGTTTACCTCGTCAGTTTCGACTGCGACTCCTATGTAGACTGCTTAGCGCCGTAATGAATGGACTAATTGCAATTAGGATCACGTTCGTTAGTCCTTACGTGAGGCATTGTCTCTTTTTCGTTTGTTAATGAACTGTAGGGACGATTTATCTAATACTTTTATTATTATCTATTTGTTCTATATATCTGTCTATTTGTCTATCTGGTAGATTCTTATTACAGTTAGATAAAGATAGCGTGGGTGATTATTTCACCTTCGAGAATCTGGATGTAGAGTATATATATATATATATCTATATATATATATATATATATGTGTGTGTGTGTGTTTGTGTGTGTGTGTGGGTAGATGAGTGGGTTGCCGTACTGGGCCTGCATGAGGTTACGCCTCAAGTGAAAATTCATCCTTGGCGAGGTCCTACAACGACAGTGGAAAACTTAGTCTTATTGGAGAGCTCCTCACTGTAATGAGTACATCATTTCCCTGCTACTGATTGGAGCGCAATCTCGAAGCTGCGGGGTTTTGTCGAAGAGATGACGTAATATTGAATTGATGAAGTTACATATATAAGTTCATCATATATATATATATATATATATATATATATATATATATATATATATATATATATATATATATATATATAAAGAATATTCTAATCCTAGCTCTTGATTGTTCAAGTATTCTAATCATCATAGCCGAGTCCTGATCATTACGGGAGCCTGTGGTCGTCTGTTAATTGGCCCGGGAAGAATGATTACCTTCATCCTGGGAGAAGAACTGTTGATGGGTTCTTGACGAGGCCCACGTCTGGGTGGGGGGTGTGTTGGCACAGTGGGAGGGGGAAAGTTTGTCTGGAAAAAAAATCTTGGTGAAATGTGATTAACTTCGGGAGGAGACACGATGCTGTACGGTATATATATGATGATATACGGTATATATATGATATACGGTATATATATGATGATATACGGTATATATATGATGCTATACGGTATATATATCGTGTGTGGGGTAAATAGGTTGATATAAGGTGTATCTTATGAGATAATAGGATGATGGTGGTATATGTTGAAGAGATGTGATTATCCATGGAAGTACGATGATGTAAGACATACCTTTTGGGGGGAGAGAGGAGATGCGATGATGTATGGTATGAGAAGATCAGGATAATATTAAGTATATATTAAAAAGAGATGGATAACACAAGGTAGATTTTATAAGATAGGATAATAGTATTAGGTACATGTATTGAGAAGAGATGCGGTGATACAAGTCATATTCGGTGAGAAGGTAGGATGATGTGAGGTATAACATATATACGTTATATCACCATATATAATCTGGATTGTAAGGTATAACATATGTACGTTATATCACCATTTATACTATGAATAGTAAGGTATAACATATATATGTTGTATCACCATATGTACTATGGATAGTAATGAGAGAAATTCATTTTGATTTTGCCTTACAAAGTTAATTTAAACTTCATCATGTAGAAAGAAATGTAATGAATTTTGTGAGAAATTAATGACAGTAAAAGGTATATATTGTGAGGAGAAAGATTACATTATGGTATAAATGTGAGACAATACGACAATGTTTTAATTCTATAAGGAGATATGATGAAGTTGAGCGCAAGAGGATAAGACTCGTTTTGTAAGAAAATTTAAAATTCATGTTTACCAAGATAAAAGATATCGCTTATCTAAAGGAAATATGACACAGTTTATATCGTAGAAAGATACCTTAAGATGAGGGTTATCTCGCAAGTGGTATAAAGTTTATCTAGGTAATTAGATAGTAAAAGCTTAAAATGAAACGAAAATAACATTAAAGGCATTTCTTCTTTTCCTGACGCTACCTCGCTCTCTGGGGAAATGCCTAACACACACACACATGCACACACACACACGTATATATATATATATATATCTTCTTTCTTTTCTTTTAAACTATTCGCCATTTCCCGCGTTAGCGAGGTAGCGTTAGGAACAGAGGACTGGGCCTTTTTTGGAATACCTTCACCTGGCCCCCTCTGTTCCTTCTTTTGGAAGATTAAAAAAAAACGAGAGGGGAGGATTTCCAGCCCCCCGCTCCCTCCCCTTTTAGTCGCCTTCTACGACACGCAGGGAATACGTGGGAAGTATTCTTAATCCCCTATCCCCAGGGATGATATATATATATATATATATATATATATATATATATATATATATATATATATATATATAATTGGGAAGATAATGAAAGAAGCTTATCTCTGAAAGAATATGGGCCAACATACCTTATATGATAACCTGTTATTATCACCCGTGACTTTCTTCCTCAGCTTGTTAACTGGCATCATTGTCCCTTGTTGCCGCACTGTGCCTGGTGATGCTCCCTGTTTACCAGGCAATTAGTGCGTCTTTTACCTTGTCTTTAATGACGCTAGCACTCTCATTATCACCTATCCCCCCCATCCCCTCCCCCCAACACCCATCACTCCCAACACTGCAATCTCTCGTCCTAACTACTTATGCATTTTAATGGGATGGGGAAAGTGGGTTGGGGGGGGGCGTGTATTGTCGTGTAGGGTATTTCACTTAAGAAGTTGTGTGTTTGTTTGTGTTTGTATTTGCGTGTTTGTTGGTTTTTGTATGTAATGACTTTGTGTGTGTGTGTATGTTAGATAAATATTCGTCTGTTACATGCGTTACACGTCTCTTAACCTTGTATATATTTCCTGTGTTTTTACTCCTACACACACACACACACACACACACACACACACACCAGCCTAAGCCAGGTACCCATTTATCGACCAGCTCCGAGGGAAAGATGAATACCTGGGTTGGGTGTAGGCCAATTCACACACCCAGGGATTCGAACCCATGCAAGCTCGACCCTGGGCTCGCCCATGTTGACTCATGGTCAGTAACGCTAACTGCAGGATTTATTTTGTTTAATCAACGTAAAACATTGTGGTTGTTTTTGTTTGTGTGTGTGTGTGTGTGTCATTTTGTGTATTTCTCACCATTCCTCATCCTTTATTCCCGTTTTCCTCTTTGCTCATCTTTATTCTTGTCGTTCGTTCCTGCCATTGTGATGAGCATCTTTTCTTTCGCTCCTTTTGAATGTCTTTCGTCGTTTCTGGCATTTTACCTGGTATCTTTATTTCCGCCTCTCACTCTCTCATTCGCCCGTCTTGTCTTACCTTCGTTACCATCAGTTTTTTTTTCCCTCTTTTTTTGCATACTTTTACTTCCGTGTGACGAACCGTTGTACCTCGCTGGGGCCGGTCGCGCCCGCCCACGCCTTCTTGGACCGCCAAGACGACGACCCTCCCCTCCTCCTCCCCCCCCCCTCCCCTCATCCCTCCCCTCATTCCTCCCCTCTTCCCTCCCCTCTCCCCTCCCCTCCATCCCTTAGGTTGGTGGTGTGTCCTGCTGGTGATTGACTTCCTCTTGGTTGCAAATTCGCGAGTTATGCGAGTGTCAACAGACTTGGGAGATGAGTCCCTTTGGTGATGGGAGCACCTTTCTCTCTCTCTCTCTCTCTCTCTCTCTCTCTCTCTCTCTCTCTCTCTCTCTCTCTCTCTCTCTCTCTCTCTCAGGTGGTAGGCAGCCACCGACCAGGGAGGTAAACACCGCTGCTACCCGCCTGGGTGTCAGGAGTGTTAGTGACGGCTTCTCAGCGAGCCAGAACTTCAGTGGTTATCAAGTGCCACTCCTCCTCCCCCAGGTGGCTTTCTTTTCTTTCTGGCCTCGCCCACGCGTGGGCTGCTGGCGTTCAGTCCGCAAACATACGATGATGTCTCCACATCACCCCTGACAACACGTAACTCTCACGACTCGTTCTCCGTAACTGTATATTTCCTTGCGGTGAGCAGTACGCGCTAGCATCAGCCTTGTGGCAAAATCACGTCGCAAATACTCGTAAGTAAATAAGTTGACTCTCTCTTCCCCCCCCCTCTCTCTCTCTCTCTCTCTCTCTCTCTCTCTCTCTCTCTCTCTCTCTCTCTCTCTCTCTCTCGTCTGATGTTAAATTCATGGTGACCTTTAATGCAAGTGGGGCTGGTGCTGTCTGTTGGGCCGTCGTGTGCTGATTTTGACGATGATGATTGTCAGGATGATGATGATGACGATGATGATTGTCAGGATGATGATGATGACGATGATGATTGTCAGGATGATGATGATGACGATGATGATTGTCAGGATGATGATGATGATGATGATTGTCAGGATGATGATGATGACGATGATGATTGTTATGATGATGATGAATATGGTTGTGATAATGATGATGCTCTGTGATAATGATGGTTGTGATATGATAATGGTCTGTGATGATGATCATTCTCATGATGAGATGATGTGGATGATATTTGTAAGGATGATGATGATTGTAATAATAATGATGATGATGATAACGACTTGCTAGATGAAGAAACTTGCCGTTTTGATACCTGCTTCTTTCCCTTCGCGTCGAGGCGTTGGAACTCTACCTTCTCAAGTCGTTTCCCATTAACTATGACGTGGCACATTTCAAAAGACAGGTTTATCACTTTCTCCAAAATTCGTAAATACTTACCCTTGTCTTGCTTTTTCCCTTTCATTATTGTCTGTATTTTAATTAAGGCCCGGCATTCATGTGGACTTTAGTCCGTGACTGGAGCCTTCAGTGTGTGTGTGTGTGTGTGTGTGTGTGTGTGTATATTATATATTATATATATATATATATATATATTATGGATGGGGTTGTTAGGGAGGCGAATGCAAGGGTTTTGGAAAGAGGGGCAAGTATGCAGACGGTCATGGATGAGAGAGCTTGGGAAGTGAGTCAGTTGTTCGCTGATGATGCAGCGCTGGTGGCTGATTCATGTGAGAAACTGCAGAAGCTGGTGACTGAGTTCGGTAAGGTGTGTGAAAGAAGAAAGTTGAGAGTAAATGTGAATAAGAGCAAGGTTATTAGGTACAGTAGGGTTGAGGGTCAAGTCATGTGGGAGGTAAGTTTGAATGGAGAAAAACTGGAGGAAGTGAAGTGTTTTTAGATACCTGGGAGTGGATTTGGCAACGGATGGAACCATGGAAGCGAAAGTGAATCATAGGGTGGGGGAGGGGGGGGGGGGGGCGAAAATTCTGGGAGCCGTGAAGAATGTTTGGAAGTCGAAAACATTATCTCGGAAAGCAAAAATGGCTATGTTTGAAGGAATGGTGGTTCCAACAATGTTGTATGGTTGCGAGGCGTAGGCTATGGATAGAGTTGTGCGGAGGAGGGTGGATGTGCTGGAAATGAGATGTTTGAGGACAATATTTGGTGTGAGGTGGTTTGATCGAGTAAGTAATGTAAGGGTAAAAGAGATGTGTGGTAATAAAAAGTGTGTGGTTGAGAGAGCAGAAGAGGGTGTTTTGAAATGGTTTGGTCACATGGAGAGAATGAGTGAGGAAAGATTGACCAAGAGGATATATGTGTCAGAGGTGGAGGGAACGAGGAGAAGTGAGACCAAATTGGAGGTGAAAAGATGGAGTGAAAAAGATTTTGAGTGATCGGGGCCTGAATATGCAGGAGGATGAAAGGCGTGAAAGGAATAGAGTGAATTGGAACGATGTGGTATACTGGGGTCGACTTGCTGTCAATGGATTGAACCAGGGCATGTGAAGCGTCTGGGGAAAACCATGGAAAGTTCTGTGGGGCCTGGATGTGGAAAGGGAGCTGTGGTTTCGGTGCATTATTACATGACAGCTAGAGACTGAGTGTGAACGAATGTGGCCTTTGTTGTTTTCCTAGCGCTACCTCGCGCACATGAGGGGGGGGGGGAGGGGGTTGTTATATCATGTGTGGCGGGGTGGCGATGGGAATGAATAAAGGCAGATAGTATGAATTATGTACATGTGTATATATGTATATGTCTGTGTGTATATATATGTATACGTTGAGATGTATAGGTATGTATATTTGCGTGTGTGGACGTGTATGTATATACATGTGTATGCGGGTGGGTTGGGCCATTCTTTCGTCTGTTTCCTTGCGCTACCTCGCTAACGCGGGAGACAGCGACAAAGCAAAGTAAATATATATATATATATATATATATATATATATATATATATATATATATATATATATATATATATATCTATATATATATATATATATATATTTATTTATTTAATTTATAATACTTTGTCGCTGTCTCCCGCGTTAGCGAGGTAGCGCAAGGAAACAGACGAAAGAATGGCCCAACCCACCCACTTACACATGTATACACATACACGTCCACACACGCATATATACATACCTATACATCTCAATGTATACATATATATACACACACACAGACATATACATATATACTCATGTACATAATTCATACTGTCTGCCTTTATTCATTCCCATCGCCACCTCGCCACACATGGAATAACAACCCCCTTCGCCCTCATGTGTGCGAGGTAGCACTAGGAAAAGACAACAAAGGCCCCATTCGCTCACACTCAGTCTCCAGCTGTCATCTAATAATGCACCGAAAACACAGCTCCCTTTCCACATCCAGGCCCCACAGAACTTTCCATGGTATATATACGAGTCCACGGGGAAAATGAAACGCGATAAGTTACCAAGTGCACTTTCTCGTAATAATCATATCATCATGGGAGTTACAAGAAAGAAGTATATGTCCGCTGATATACAACGAAGAGACGTAGCTAGGACGCCATTTGGTAAACAAATGATTGTCCAAGACAGAAAACGAGCGTATCGTAAACTTATTATGTGGACAGGAAGGTGCATTGTTTACAAATTTTATCAATAAAGTTATCCAATTTGTATAGACCTTCACTAATATAAAGGTTATGATTCTTTGTGTATTTGATAATAGATTCAATGATATTTCTCGAGGTACCGGTGTTAGAGTTCATAACTGAGATAGCATAATTCCAGTACAATGATCATAGTTTTTAACGTGATTAAACAAGGTATTTGATTCTTGTCCCGTTCTTATACTATATTATGTTGCTTAAGTCTAACAGAAAGATCCTAACCAGTCTGACCAACATAAAACAAAACAATTTTTACTTGGCACTTTATAGATGCATCCAGTAGAATTTTCTGGTGAGTTCCTGATTAAGATTTTCTTTATAGTATTAATGTTGCTGAAGGCAACATTTACATTAAAGGATTTAGGCATCATTGGAAGTAAAGTAAAATTATATATATATATATATATATATATATATATATATATATATATATATATATATATTGGGATATATATATATCAATTGGGAGGTGAGTTTGAATGGAGAAAAACTGGAGGAAGTGAAGTGTTTTAGATATCTGGGAGTGGATCTGGCAGCGGATGGAACCATGGAAGCGGAAGTGGATCATAGGGTGGGGGAGGGGGCGAAAATTCTGGGGGCCTTGAAGAATGTGTGGAAGTCGAGAACATTATCTCGGAAAGCAAAAATGGGTATGTTTGAAGGAATAGTGGTTCCAACAATGTTGTATGGTTGCGAGGCGTGGGCTATGGATAGAGTTGTGCGCAGGAGGATGGATGTGCTGGAAATGAGATGTTTGAGGACAATGTGTGGTGTGAGGTGGTTTGATCGAGTGAGTAACGTAAGGGTAAGAGAGATGTGTGGAAATAAAAAGAGCGTGGTTCAGAGAGCAGAAGAGGGTGTTTTGAAGTGGTTTGGGCACATGGAGAGGATGAGTGAGGAAAGATTGACCAAGAGGATATATGTGTCGGAGGTGGAGGGAACAAGGAGAAGAGGGAGACCAAATTGGAGGTGGAAAGATGGAGTGAAAAAGATTTTGTGTGATCGGGGCCTGAGCATGCAGGAGGGTGAAAGGAGGGCAAGGAATAGAGTGAATTGGAGCGATGTGGTATACCGGGGTTGACGTGCGGTCAGTGGATTGAAGCAGGGCATGTGAAGCGTCTGGGGTAAACCATGGAAAGCTGTGTAGGTATGTATATTTGCGTGTGTGGACGTAAGTATATACATGTGTATGCGGGGGGTTGGGCCATTTCTTTCGTCTGTTTCCTTGCGCTACCTCGCAAACGCGGGAGACAGCGACAAAGTATAATAAAAAAAAATAAATGTATATATATATATATATATATATATATATATATGTATATATATATGGAAAGTTGTGTGGGGCCTGGATGTGGAAAGGGAGCTGTGGTTTCGGGCATTATTGCATGACAGCTAGAGACTGAGTGTGAACGAATGGGGCCTTTGTTGTCTTTTCGTAGTGCTACCTCGCACACATGAGGGGGGAGGGGGATGGTATTCCATGTGTGGCGAGGTGGCGATGGGAATGAATAAAGGCAGATAGTGTGAATTGTGTGCATGGGTATATATGTATGTGTCTGTGTGTGTACATTGAGATGTATAGGTATGTATATTTGCGTGTGTGGACGTGTATGTATATACATTGTGTATGGGGGTGGGTTGGGCCATTTCTTTCGTCTGTTTCCTTGCGCTACCTCGCAAACGCGGGAGACAGTGACAAAGCAAAATAAATAAATAAATAATATATATATATATATATATATATATATATATATATATATATATATATATATATATATATATATATATAATATGTATGTATGTATAATCCATGGTACCAAGTCATTCCCAGAACTAAACTCATTTTCTGTCTTGACATATGGTCACGTAATCCTTGAGGGCCAGGGCAGAGATCAAGCCATCATGTTAAAAGGGTCGTGTCGCGGTGCATAAGAGTCTCTCGTGGGTTCTGTGGTCGTCCACAGGGGACCGAACCGTTTCTCCGAAGTCGCCGGGACTCTCAGGACGTGTACCAGGGTTATGCACATCGCTCTTCAGAGCGTTTCCCATCCGTAGCTTTGATCGCGTAGATAGGGTCATCAGAAGACACACCCAGATGGTCTGCAGTATCTCTACGAACCCACCACCTGGTGTGAGGGTGAAGAACGAAGGTTGGGAACGGGTCGGGAGTACGTGGGGTAGAGGCAGCAGAAGACCTCTTGATGGTGTGTGCGCCCAGGTGAGAGAGGAGAATTCAGACGCTAGCCTTTGGTTAGCCGGATGGGAGGATTGTGGAGGAAGGAAAGGCCTTACTGTGTCTAGCCAGTAGATTTGTGGTTAGACATGAGGGGAAGCCTGGGCCAGTGGTATGCTGAAAGGAAGAGGAGAGGCGGTTGGGATGGTCAAAGTTCAGGAGCCAGTGCGTTGAGTCAGGGCGAGAACATAACAGAGGATTTTCCTTTTAGTTCACGGTCGAGAGTGTCACAGTTTTCTGTCACTGTATCAAAGAAAATGGGATAGAGTTCATTCCTTAACGATGCAAGAGAGAGAGAGAGAGAGAGAGAGTAAAAGTTTTAATAAACAAAGTCATTAGGTACCCCGGGAGAGAAAAAGAAATCCCATTTTTAAGGAAAAGTAAAAGTTACGTGGCCGTGGCTGTGTGGCATGAAAACAATGTCATTCTCGGAATTTAAACATTCTGTTCACGGCTTTGTTGTGTGTGTGTGTGTGTGTGTGTGTGTGTCGTAATCTGGGGAGCATATTGCTACAGGAACGCTGAAGGGATTGTCTCACTTGTGATCCAGTACCCTCACACACACACACACACACACACACACACACACACACACACGTTGTGAGAGTGGAGATAGTAGATAAGACCAGGGACGTTGAGGTTGGCGAGCCAAGACTGGAGGACGTATCTGAGACCAGCAGGTCACACCAAGATTAAGAGCGTTCGACAAGCTGGAGGCACAGGAGGAGGACATCAGCCGGCGATAAAGGTTTAGATAACCTCTGCAATCAGTAGACAGTGGGTCGGGGAGCTTGAGGATAGGGTTGCGTACTGGAGTTGATCATTTACAATCCTTTTAATGATTTTGATAAATGAAAACAGATTTGGAATGATGGCAGTATAGAAATATAATGTAGGAATCAAGACACGCTCTCCTTAGACATGGTAGAGTTATCACAATGGGGAATCTCGGGTATGTAGAAATAGCCTGGGACATATTTAGATTTCGTGAGGACAGATGGTCATGAAGACGCGCGTTTTTCGACAGTATAGACAGGAATATATCCTGGATCATCAGGCCATTTGGCACACTAGAATCAGAGGGGCTGATAACACACCATCATTATATTTCATGTGGTTCACATGATAACCTGGAGTTTGAGAACATGAAGTGTGGTACACCAGCTGGGAAGTGATCAGGTATTGCAGGATTATGGTTATGTGGTCAGTGAGGATCTTGAAAGATCGGAGAGGAAACCAGCCAGACTCACAGTGGAGATAGGATCGTGGAAACTGCACAGAATTAGTCGGTTTCTTTGGGAACAGCATATGGGAAAGGGAGATTCATAACCATAACATAGATCACTAGTAAGAAAGGTTCTCCTAGGAGCTGCAGTGGAGAAGGTAGAACATAGCTACAAGTGGAGAGGGGCAAGTTAGAGAGAGAGAGAGATGTGGTTCAGTGAAATATGTCAAAGGCCAAAGGTCTTCGGGACGATCTCAGGAGATCCAGGTAGAACAAGAGGCAGCCAGCATTTGATAGGTATGAGAGAGCAACGACGAGTAAGCATGATAAACGAAGGAGGTGCAGGGAAACGTTAACGAGGCAGGAGATGATATCAAACCCTTCCGTACATTTCTCACGAGTAAATTGTCGGCTGAGGACCAGCTAATTAGGCTGAGGCATTCCATAAGGAGGAAGAGTAAAGGATTACGTAGGGAAATGTGAGGAGCTGAATAGCAAGTTTAAAAACGTATTCACTGTGGAAGGCTCTATAGCCCCAGCACAAGCGAAAATGGGATGGGGAAGGAGTCTGGTGAAGTATTGAGTTAGGAAGGACGTAAGTAAACTACTGAAGGGCACTCGTTATATACGGCTCATGCTTCAGTATGAACTAACTCTGGGGGGAATATAAGGCAACACTGAAGTTTACCTTTTGAGGAGACCAAGAGCAGCTGCTTAATGGGCACCAGGTAGAAACGAGGAGAGAGAGAGAGAGAGAGAGAGAATTAAGTTGAAGAACAGATGAGGTAGAGCTGTAACATGCCACGTTATATCAACATAACAAGAATAGTAAAATTGCTGTAGCATTATATCACGCCCACGAGTCCGTTGGCTGTATCGTCATAGATACATAAGTCTGATCTCTGTGTTTCCTACCATGAGTGTGTTTCGCTGTGTTCCACACTCCTGTATCTGTCGGCTGTGTTACACGTTTAAGAAATACGAAATTAGTCCTGGCCAAGTGGCGCCCAGCCAAGTCGCTAGCTAACTTTCTGCCCCATCATTTTTTGTAGGACAGTTTGTGAAGAGTTAGATTTAATATTGTGAAATTTATGGCAAGGAATATCCGCTTGAACGTCGGGACAAATGTTCGCCAGGGACGCTGTATGGACGATACTCGCAGCTCCTCTCCTGCTTGGGCGAGTGAGGAGGTGCGCGGTGGTGGAGGCCCAGATGTAGTGAACTGTGGGTTGTGGTGGCCGTAGAACTGGACCAAGAGGGTATTTTTTTTTCTTCACGGTTAGAGATACTGAGGCGGGATAATCTGGTTCTCTCTCTCTCTCTCTCTCTCTCTCTCTCTCTCTCTCTCTCTCTCTCTCTCTCTCTCTCTCTATCTATCTATCTATCTATCTATCTATCTATTTCATTGCTCAGTTTGTCTTCTTCCTTCCTTTCTTTCCCTTGCCATATCTACCACTCTCCTTTGCCTTAGCCTTACCCTTGACTGTCCCTCACTCCCTCTCCGCATAGCTCCTCTTCCTTCTCCTCCTCCTCCTCCTTGCGTCTTGATGCCTCACCCAAGCCTCCGCCAACGTAAGGTAACGAGAGGAGGAGACGAGGACAACTGGAGGAGATGAGCGGAGACGGAGGCATCTTGTGTTTATTGCTTGCTTGGTCCCCGCATCCGACGTCAGTATCGTATTACGTAACTCGAGATCTCCAGTGCCTCTGTATGGTGGTGGGTGCGCATCTCACGTGCTGAGGTGGAGAGGGGCTTCTCCCCCACCCCCACCTCCTGCCTTTCCCCCTCCCCCGGCGACTTCCCTCAGCCAGTAGGTCAAGGGGTCGTTGTGGAGTGGTGTCAACAGTGGAGGTACGCCCGCAATGCTTGGGTCAGCGTTCGGGCCAGTGGTCAGGTTCCCCCGGCTGAGGGAGATCTGATTTGTGGTCTTGATGGTGAGGTCACGACCAGGGGGCATGTTGTGTTTGACCTGACCATTGACGACCTTACTTTCCTGGTCATGGTTTGATTTTACGACCTTTTACCATACACATAAGTAACGACGGTACGACCTCTGAACACTACTGTACGACCGTAGGCAAGATGGTACGACCTCTGAACACTACTGTACGACCGTAGACAAGATGGTGCGACCTCTGAACACTACTGTACGACCGTAGACAAGACGGTACGACCTCTGAATACTACTGTACGACCGTAGACAAGATGGTGCGACCTCTGAACACTACTGTACGACCGTAGACAAGATGGTACGACCTCTGAACACTACTGTACGACATTGTACAAGATGGTACGACCTCAGAACACTACTGTACAACCGTAGACAAGACTGTACGACCTCTGAACACTACTGTACGACCGTAGACAAGACTTTATGACCGTAGACAAGAAGGTACGACATCAGAACACTACGACCCATGGACTCGACGGTACGATCCTTGGCTATAATTGCCAGGCCCTCACAAAGTTACACTACCTTAACCATGGGTCCAGCCGTCAGCCATCGCCGTAAAGTGGATGATGAAAAGATATATTTTTCTCTGGGTCCAAAATTTCCTCTCTCTCTCTCTCTCTCATAGATATTACCGGATCCCGCCTGCTGGTGGTATATTACACGGCGGACGAGAGGTCACACTGGGACAGACTGTATCATTGTCAGCGGACGGAAAGGAGTACAGTTTTAACGAGGATCTTCTTACTCCAAAGGAGTCCTGCATTCATCTCTTCCTGAGTGAAGTGCAGCTCTGAACCTGTAGGAAACCTGTATGGTGTGTCTAAGGGTTTTATATACTATATATATATATATATATATATATATATATATATATATATATATATATATATATATATATATATGTATGTATATATGAGCTGAACCTGTAGGAAACCTGTATGGGTGTCTAAGGGTTTTATATACTATATATATATTATCCCTGGGGATAGGGGAGAAAGAATACTTCCCATGTATTCCCTGCGTATCGTAGGGGGCGACTAAAAGGTGAGGGAGCGGGGGGCTGGAAATCCTCCCCTCTCGTTTTTTTTTTTTTTTTTAATTTTCCAAAAGAAGGAACAGAGAATTGGGCCAGGTGAGGGTATTCCCTCAAGGCCCAGTCCTCTGTTCTTAACGCTACCTCGCTAATGCGGGAAATGGCGAATAGTTTGAAAGAAAGAAAGATATATATATATATATATATATATATATATATATATATATATATATATATATATATATATATATATGTATGTATGTATATATGAGTTGAACCTGTAGGAAACCTGTATGGGTGTCTAAGGGTTTTATATACTATATATATTATCCCTGGGGATAGGGGAGAAAGAATACTTCCCATGTATTCCCTGCGTATCGTAGGGGGCGACTAAAAGGTGAGGGAGCGGGGGCTGAAAATCCTCCCCACTCGTTTTTTTCCAAAAGAAGGAACAGAGTAGGGGCCAAGTGAGGATATTCCCTCAAAGGCTCGGTCCTCTGTTCTTAACGCTTCCTTGCTAACGCGGGAAATGGCGAATAGTATGGAAAAAAAAAAAAAAATATATATATATATATATATATATATTTTTTTTTTTTTTTTTTTTCATACTATTCGCTATTTCCCGCGATAGCGAGGTAGCGTTAAGAACAGAGGACTGAGCCTTTGAGGGAATATCCTCACCTGGCCCCCTTCTCTGTTCCTTCTTTTGGAAAATTAAAAAAAAAAAAAAAAAAAAAAAAAAAAAAAAAAAAAAAAACGAGAGGGGAGGATTTCCAGCCCCCCGCTCCCTTCCCTTTTAGTCGCCTTCTACGACACGCAGGGAATACGTGGGAAGTATTCTTTCTCCCCTATCCCCAGGGATAATATATATATATATATATATATATATATATATATTATTATTATTATTATTATTACGTATCAAACGTTTTTGTTAAGGTTATGTGAGCATATTACTTACATTTGACTTGAGTACAACCTCCCACTGCTGAAGAATAGACCTGCCCGCGTACCCTACTTTTACAATTTGCTATCACACTCCACCTTCTCCAAGCCACCCTTATCCACTCCGAGCCACCCTTTTTCACTCTGAGCCATTCTCATCCACTGCAAGCCACTCTCATCCACTCCTAAGTAACCCACTCCTCATCCACTCCCAGCCGCTCACATTCACTCCAGGTCACTCGTCATCCTCTCCACGCTGCTCCACATCCGGTCCAAGCTACTCCACATCCAGTACATACCCGTCCCTTATCCACTCGAAGCACGCACCAGTCCTCATTCATTCCAAAGCCACATTCGCTTTGGCACATTCCACATCTTCCCTCCCCATTGACCATACTCATCATCCACCTGTTACCAGCTATTAGCCATACTTCTTATCCAATCCTCACCCACCAAGCGTACCCCTCATCCATCCCTCACCCGCCAGGCACACCCTTCGTCCATCACTCACCCGCCAGGTGACGCCACACGCGGCCATAGTTGCTCTACCGCCATTAGCTTAATGAGTCTTTCGGCTGCTTAGAACGTAATGTATTCAAGGGCGGATTACCCATTAGGCTACATAGGCCTGAACCTCAGACCTGTGTACAGCCAGGGGGCCTGCATGTACCCCTTTACCCACGACAAGATGTCTTGCAGGTCTGAATTAAGAGGAAAAGTATGTCCAGTGCGGGAAAGAGGACTACCGGGGTGAGGAAGAGAGGGACATCGAGTTGAAATGTGTATAGTTGAATGATGAGTGTAAGAGGGAACAGGGTGAGAGGTTAGAAAGAATGATTGCAAAAGGAGAGACGAGAGAAGGAAGGCGATGGGGGAGGCTTCTGAGGGACACCACAAGTTAAACGAGGGTCAGTCCATCAACGCCAGCGGTTATGGAACGCCAGGAAGGAAGGTTATGCATTAGTAAACAAGAGAGAAACACAGAAAAAGCGGAGAGTCGTGCCACGTCGTGTCAGATGTTTCAGCGGGGTCAGGGACCACGGGAAACGACTGACCAGAACCCGAAGCAGTGATGGACCAGAGGTGGGTCACGGAGGAGAGGTTACCAGCAGACGTTGCTCGCGAAAGCCATCTTAGTGGCGTAGAATGGGGAATGAGAATCTAGGGTTTTGAGAAAGTGAGAGTTAAGGAGTCGAGTATTGACACTCAAACGTTTTCTCTTCGTTTCCAGTTTCGTTCTGCTTTCATTTCTTTCCAGAATCATTACACAGCTCTTCCTTGCAGAGTCGACAGTGTTTTTCATGAAAAGACATTGTGTTGCTTTGACTTCTTCCACTGATAAACATTTTTGAAAACTAAAACCATTTCTAACAATTTCTGTCATTCAGCCTTTAGTTTTCATCTCCAGCTGATGAAGCCGCTATTCTCGGTATCTTAGACTTCTGACTCGTTGCTCGGGATGATGCTGCTCTTAGCGCTCCCTTCCTCCAGCCACATCGCCTCCTGCTGAACCTGTTCCATCTCCTGTATCTCCCTTGCGTTTAGTCTTCCCGGTACTCTACCAGCGACAGGTGTGTGCCTCTTAGGCAGCTTTCTGTCCTCGCTTGCTTGCCCACCTCCCTCGCGTGTCTGAAATCACAGGACTTTCCTTCGTCCGTGAAGCATGCCTTGGTGCCGCCCTTCATCCCGAAGAAGTGAGGCCGCTCTGACGGGTCTAAACCGTCGCCTTTAAAAGTCGGGTCAGAGGTCTGGCTGGTATGGTAGTATCGTATTCGAGGGGATGAGCAGGGCAGTGTATTGCTATTGAGGGAGGGAAAGAACGGTTTAGGAGAGAGGGAGAGAGAGAGAGAGAGAGAGAGAGAGAGAGAGAGAGAGAGAGAGAGAGAGAGAGAGAATATGAGGATTGAAACGATGAAGCATGGAAGAGGGGAAAGATAAGTGTAGCAAACACGAGGGGGAACAATTGGTTGATGAATGGAATGAGAAGGAACGAGGAGAAGCCTCGTGTAGGGGAAGCTGGAGACGCCGTAGGGACTGCATACGATATTGTGAACGTCACTTCTTTGTAGCTGGGGAGGAGGGTAGCGGCATGAACGACACGTAGAGGGGTGCAGCATGAATAACTAGTGAAGGGGCCAGCGTGAATGACGAGTGGGGTGGGATGTGGGGGGGGGGGAGAAGCATGAATGACGAATGGAGAGAGAAGAGAGAGAGAGAGTGGAGGTGGGGTGATGGGGGGATGAGGTCAGAGAGCAAGGTTGACAAGGGGCATAAGGAGGATGGATCACTGTGAAAGAGAGAGATATGATAGTGAGTTTACAGCTCCTACACGCACACGCACACACACACACACACACACACACACACACACACACACACACACACACACACACACACAGGCTCGCACACGCCAACAAAGCACCCAATTACTGACCTCCATTAACACAGCCACCATCAACACGGCCACACCTGTAGACTCCGTCAGTAACAGCTCCATCACCATAACCTTCTACACGGCTACAGAACCCCCCCCCCCCCCCCGCCAACACACACACACACACACACACACACACAGGCACGCACACGCCAACAAAGCACCCAATTACTGACCTCCATTAACACAGCCACCATCAACACGGCCACACCTGTAGACTCCGTCAGTAACAGCTCCATCACCATAACCTTCTACACGGCTACAGAACCCCCCCCCCCCCCCCCCCCCCCCCCCCCCCGCCAACACACACACACACACACACACACACACACACACACACACACACAACACACACACACACACACACATACACATACATCTTCCTCCCTCCTTCCACCAACATACTCCAACACACACGCTCCATCAACTCAGCCCCGCCAACAGACACCACTCACACCACACCAGCACACTTCCTTCCCCAACACACTCCCAGAAGGAAACCCTCTACCAACGCACTTCCTCCCCTCCATCACCACATTCTTCCCCTCTTTTCCCTCACAACACTCCCATCTATCCCCTACCTCATCACACCCTCCCACTCCTCTCCCTTGCCACATCTATCCCCTCCCCTCCCTCACCAGACCCTCTCCCTCCCTTCCCTCTCCCCACCCTCCCTCCCCACACCCTCCCCTTCCTCGCAACACTCCTCCCCTCCCCGGTCATCGCCAGCATTAGGCCACTCTCTCCACTAGGGTCGCACCGTAGACTCTCTCTCTCTCTCTCTCTCTCTCTCTCTCTCTCTCTCTCTCTCTCTCTCTCTCTCTCTCTCGTCTTATTTCCGTAATCATCCAGAAGTCCTGAGTTGTGGTACACAGTGGGAGCCGCTGGCGTGGCTCAGTGGCTTGTGACTTGTGCTTGTTGTGGTGAGGGAGGGTGGCCATAGTGGTTTATTAGTTAAGTTGCTGGCTTATTTACTTTCTTACGAGTACTCAGGACGAGGTTTTGCCATTAGGCAGAGCTAGTGCGTACCGTAGGAGAATGTGGAGGTACGGAGAACGAGTCGTGCGAGTTGCTATGCTGTCAGGTGTTAGGTATGGAATGTGGGGAGGTTTTTGTTGGACTGAATGCCAGCAGCCCACGTCGTGTGGGTGATGCAGAAAGAAGAGACAGTCTACCTGGGCCTAAAGAGTGACACTTGACAGCCGCTAAGAGAGAGAGAGAGAGA
The DNA here is from genome assembly GCF_036320965.1 of Panulirus ornatus. Taxonomy (NCBI): domain Eukaryota; kingdom Metazoa; phylum Arthropoda; class Malacostraca; order Decapoda; family Palinuridae; genus Panulirus; species Panulirus ornatus. The sequence goes on from NC_092227.1 coordinate 47,024,387, forward strand.
GAGAGAGAGGAGAGCGAGTCTGCCTCTACCACCTGGATTACAGGAGAATGATTGTGAGACAGTGAGATTAAAGGCATGAGGTAGGGTCGCATAAACTTGGAAAACAGTAGATAAGTGTATGAACATATTCTTGTGTGTACGTTATGTGTATGTATACGTGGGGCCAGGGACATAGGATCCGTCTTGGCCCCCCCCCCCCCCCCCACACACACACACACACACACACACACTATGTGGAGACAGGGTGACCTCACAGGCCAGGGAGGTAAGCAGGGTCGAGGGAGGAGAGGCGACATAGTGTGAATTCAGAGATCAGAGAGACGGACACACACTAGACAGCAGTTCGATGAGTGAGACTTGGTGACCTGAGAGATCACAGAGATATATGTAAACAGTTAAAACCTTAAGAAACAGACAGGGGTAATAGAGTAGAGAGAGAGAGAGAGAGATGCTAGAGAGAGATCCCAGAAACCTTACAGAGAGACGGAGGAGATAGATAATCCGAAGTGACGAGGGAGATCGACCCAGGAAAAGCGAATCGTAACTCGGAGAGATTAGTGAGACAGAGATCCATGATGTCGTAGGTACGAGGGAAAGAGAGAGAGAGACGGACAGACTCGGAGAGATGAGAAACAGACGTAGAGAATCGACAGTATCGAGAAAAAAAGAGAGAAAGATAGAAAGAGACGATGAGATGGTATTGGACGGAATACCATTAGGAGAATCGCTTTATATTGGCTCTGTCACGGGGAAGAGCAGCCATTTATAAGAGGTCTTTACTGGAGGGGAGAGGCGGGAGGAGGCGCAGGAGGTGAAGAGAAAAGAGAGAGAGAGAGAGAGAGAGAGAGAGAGAGAGAGAGAGAGAGAGAGAGAGAGAGAGAGGAGGCGAGAGATGAGGGAAGGAGAGGAATGATTGAATTAAAACTGATCAATAACTGACAAACATTAGACACCAGGAGATGAGTTTAGCCACAGGGATATTGTTACTGTGTTTGGATGTTCTGTTACGACGTTTCATATGGGCTCGTTCGCCACCTGCCATGGGGGTTGTCCCTTCTTGTGTTGTATATTACGTAGTGTTATATAGAGTTTCGTCCTCACAGATGGGTCATGATCCCAGACTTAGGGTGTGCATTGCAGGGGGGTGGCATCGCTCCTTACTTGTATTGGAAACAGTTTTGACGTCATTGATTCATGCTCTCTCTTACTGGAACGTGATCATGGAGGCCTCTCTTTAAAGACTTTATCAGACGTGATTCCGGTCTCCCCAGAGGTACTTTATCGCCTGTGCTCATCAGCTGTGTTCATCGCCTGTTTTCATCAGCTGTGTTCATGGTACTGCACCGATGTGATGACTGAACACTTGCCCAGAGCTTCACACAGTCAGGTGTGTCCTCAGTATGGCGATGTCTTGTCAATCCTTTTCCTCGCCATCTTTCTTGGAATGTCACGTGATCTGCCCTCGAACACCCCCTCCCCCTTTCCTTCCAATGGTGTAACGTCGTTGATAATTCCTCTCTCCCCTTCCTTCCTTCCTTCCCCCCAGTCTCTCCTGTACCTCCCTGGGTGACAGTCATCATTGCCCATCCTTTAATACGAAAGAACTTCACCAGTCATAACCCTAAACTGCACGTGCGTCCATCATCTGTCCGTTGGTGCTGTCGTCGGCTCTTCTCTTCCTTCTCTTCCTTCTTTATCGTCTTCTTCCTCTTCTATCTTTTTGTCTTCTTTCTCATCTTTCTCCTCTTCCCCCTCCTCCTCCTCTTACTCCTCTTCCTCCACCTCTTCTTCTCCCTCCTTTTCTTCCTCCTCCTCTTCTGAGTTCACCTTTTGAACTCCCTGCCTCTCCCCGGCATGGCATCACCAGCTATCAGCCAGCCGCGGCCCCTATGCTCGAGTTTCGCTCCACTTCCTGTCTACGGTTCCTCCTCCTGCAGCAGGAAATTTCACCGCAGAGGGAGAGAAATATATTCCCGAGTTCTCGGCAAGGAGGGAAGGAACCAAAGTTTAGATCTGTATCGCGGTATTCACCTCACTCCAGAAGTGTGTGAAGTTGCTCCAGAATTATTAAAAGCAATGTTAGTTGCTCCAGAAGTGTTTGGAGAAGTTGTAGTTGCTTTAGAAGTGTTTGGAGCGGTGGTAGTTGCTCTTTCGAAGTGTTTGAAGCAGTGTTGCTCCAGAAGTGTCTGAAGCATTGTTGCTCCAGAAGTGTTTGGATAGGTGTTAGTCCTTTCAGAAGTGTTTGAAACGGTGTTAGTAGCTTCAGAAGTGTCTGAAGCTGAGTTAGTTGTTCAAGAAGTCTCCAAAGCAGCGTATTAGTTCCTGGAGTGTTTGAAGGTGTTAGTTGCTTCCGAAGTGTTTGATGGAATGGTAATTCCTTCAAAAATGTTAGTTGCACCAGTGTGTGAAACTGGTTTACTTGCTTCAAAAATGTCTGAAGTTGATTTGATTGATTCAACATTATCGGGATTAGTGATATTTGCTCCAGAAGGGTCTTAAGCTGGTTTGATTGCTTCAGAAGTGTCTGAAACGGTGTTAGTTGCGCCATAATGTCTGGAGCTGTTTTAGTTGCTTCAAACTTTTTGAAAATAATCGTTGCACCAAAAGTGTTTGAAGCAATATTCGTTGCTTCAAAGGTCTTGAAAGCATTAAAGTTGCTCTGGAAGTGTTTGAAGCAGTATTAGTTGTTTCAGAAGTGTTTGAAGCTTGCTAATTGCTTCAGAAGTGTTTGAAGTAGCGTTTTTGAAGCATTTTAAGTTGCTTAAGAAATGCCTGACAAAGTGGTAGGTGTTCCAAAAGTATATAAAGTTGAATTAGTTGCTCCAGAAGTTTCCAAAGGCGTGTAGTTGCTCTGGAAGTGTCTGAAGCAGTGCTAGTTGCTCCAGAAGTGTTGTCTAAAGCAGTGTTAGTTGCTTCAGAAGTGTCTGAAACAGTGTTTGTTATTCCAGAAGTAACGGAATCGGTGTTAGACGATTCAGAAGTGTCTGATGTATTATTGATATCTCCAAAAGCCTCTAAGGCTTATTTTT
>NC_092227.1:47032415-47059915 GCF_036320965.1 Panulirus ornatus
CGTCAACACGTAAGTGTGGTGTCCGTCAACGTGTATGTGTGGTGTCCGTCAACGTGTATGTGTGGTGTCCGTCAACGTGTATGTGTGGTGTCCGTCACCACGTAAGTGTGGTGTCCGTCAAAGTGTATGTGTGGTGTCCGTCAACGAGTATGTGTGTTGTCCGTCAACACGTAAGTGTGGTGTCCGTCAACGTGTATGTGTGGTGTCCGTCAACGTGTATGTGTGGTGTCCGTCACCACGTAAGTGTGGTGTCCGTCAACGTGTATGTGTGGTGTCCGTCAACACGTATGTGTGGTGTCCGTCAACACGTATGTGTGGTGTCCGTCAACACGTAAGTGTGGTGTCCGTCAACGTGTATGTGTGGTGTCCGTCAACGTGTATGTGTGGTGTCCGTCAACGTGTATGTGTGGTGTCCGTCAACGTGTATGTGTGGTGTCCGTCAACGAGTATGTGTGGTGTCCGTCAACACGTAAGTGTGGTGTCCGTCAACGTGTATGTGTGGTGTCCGTCAACGTGTATGTGTGGTGTCCGTCAACGTGTATGTGTGGTGTCCGTCAACGTGTAAGTGTGGTGTCCGTCAACGTGTATGTGTGGTGTCCGTCAACGAGTATGTGTGGTGTCCGTCAACACGTATGTGTGGTGTCCGTCAACACGTATGTGTGGTGTCCGTCAACACGTAAGTGTGGTGTCCGTCAACACGTAAGTGTGGTGTCCGTCAACGTGTATGTGTGGTGTCCGTCAACGTGTAAGTGTGGTGTCCGTCAACGTGTATGTGTGGTGTCCGTCAACGAGTATGTGTGGTGTCCGTCAACACGTAAGTGTGGTGTCCGTCAACGTGTATGTGTGGTGTCCGTCAACGTGTATGTGTGGTGTCCGTCACCACGTAAGTGTGGTGTCCGTCAACGTGTATGTGTGGTGTCCGTCAACACGTATGTGTGGTGTCCGTCAACACGTATGTGTGGTGTCCGTCAACACGTATGTGTGGTGTCCGTCAACACGTAAGTGTGGTGTCCGTCAACGTGTATGTGTGGTGTCTGTCAACGTGTATGTGTGGTGTCCGTCACCACGTAAGTGTGGTGTCCGTCAACGTGTATGTGTGGTGTCCGTCAACACTTCATACGTCGAAAAGATTCGTCTGTTTCAGGAGCACTTTAGACTGTCCTCCGCTTGCGTGTAACCATCCTTCCTTGCGAGCGTTGCAGCAATGATCGTTACTCCACAACATAGTTTCACAACTATTGTATTTAGTCCTATATTGCTTTACCCGTTATGGCGGAAAGTCTCAGTTTTATAACAATGTGTGGCAGCGTTTAACTCGTATATGATAATTTCCCAAACAGATTTATTTCCTCGTCTTGTGTTTTTATCCCTTCCTTTATGTTATAGGTAACAATGAAGAGAGCAAAAGAGAAATCCAGTGAGATTCTCCACTCCTGAAGTTTATGACGGAGTTGAAGTAGACGAATACAAACACACGCACATAAACACACACACACACAGAGGCACAATGAGTGTGGGTCAAGACCCAATGCCACTACCACCACAGTCTGGATCGACGAGGAGGCTCTGGGTGACTGTGTTCCTCCACTACAACATTCGTGGCCATCAGCAGCAGCAGCAGCCAGACCCCACATCTCACTCAAGATGTGCACGTGTCCCCTCCTCAACCCCATAAACGTTTCCAGAACTTCTACGACCTCCTTCCAGTGAGGCTGAACTGGAGAGACTCTCTGTGTGGTTCCGGGTTGTTTTCGATCCTCCTGGTGATAATGATGGGTTAGACGGACCATGTAGAAAATAAGTGACCACAGGAAGAATTAAAGCAGCGATCCTATAAGCAGCAGAGTAGGCGAGCATACACGAGGAGCTAAGGCATAAGGCAAACTCTGTAGGGCTCGTCAATAGGGCTTCCATTTTTTGTGACCTGCGACTTGGCTTTGGGATCAATAAAGTGCTGTATTTAGCATCATTGGTTTCATAAGTCGGAGGGAGAGGGGGGCAGAGAGAGGAGCAGCAGCAGGAGTGGCCGCCACCTCCACCAGCACTATGCACCAGGGATGAGGATGTGCACGCTCTGCCCTCCCCGCCATCGCAGGAAGGTGGTCCGGTTCGATTCCTTCGTGGACACGATCTCCTACTCGGAGTACTCGCAGTATGCCTCCAGTGCCAACCAAGGAGGAGGCTCTGACGGGACAGGAGGAGGCTGCTCCAACTCCTCGTCCATCTCTTCCTTCTACTGTTACAATAACAGCGCCGACAACGTCGTCGTGTCCACGCCAGGCAAGGTAGGTGGTGTAGGGCCGGCAGTTGGTGCTGGGAGGCGCAGCTGGCGGGAGGTAGGGACCTGTGTACCATGGTTAACACGAAGGGTCGTATTTGCAGCAGGGGTCGTTCGGACTTGCCTGCCACAACGTGGATGTCGAGTTTTGTTTACTTAAGAAGAAAAATATCAGGTCTAAAAGATAGGAAAAATGAAAGTGGTGGTGGTGGTTTGGTTTCAAAATTAACGTCAAAAAAAGTAAAATTATTTTTATTAGCATTATCACTTTTTTCCGTGAGGCATTTTGAGTAATTATATACAATCGGAATTGATAGTGTGACTGCAAAATTGATTTAGAGAAATGAAAAGTACTTTTATATATGTCAGTTTAACCTCTGGAGAAACCTGGATCTGAAAAAGAAAAATAGTTCCTCTGAGTTAGAGGGAAGAAAAAAAAAAGACGACCAAGGTCCGTACTTTGACGCCCCAGTAAGTGTACGAACCCTGTGTTCCCCATTGGTACAGCCTCTCCTTCAGGAGTTAGTTTTTCATAGTTACTGTAGGAATATTTAGTACTCTGTCGTATGCAGCTATTATAAGGGAAACTACCTGTTGTGTAACTGGTAACTCATGGTCTATTGTGGACTTGAGCAGGATCATCTATGTCTGTGCTGTTGTCTGTGGTACAGTGAATGTATTCTTGTATCTCGTATGTAATGCAGGGAATAGGTATACGTAGCGACTGTAACGTGCACTAATATTTACCCGTCTAGCTACGCTTAAGTTGAATATTTAGATCTGATACACTATGAAGAACTTCATACCTCGTGGTAATCTTAGGTGTTATATATAGATATCCCCTTTTTCAAAGGCAGTATTTAGATATAATGTAGAACTATATCTCTCTTTTCCTAACAATATTTGGATCTGATGTAGGAATGTCTTCCTCTTTCCCAAGCGATATTTGGATCTGATGCAGGAATGTCTTTCTCTTTTCCAAGCAATATTTTGGTATTGTATTGAAGATTGCCCTTCATTCCCAAGTAAAGTTCAGTTCTGATACAGGAATATCTCCCTCTTTATCCAGTAATATTTGGATCTTGTATGGTCGTGTCTCCTCCATTTCCCAGAACTATTCGTCCCAGTTCCAGTGTCCAGTAAGTATACCGTAAGTATATACATACAGGACCTGCCATCTGAGGTTTCATTGTGTATGTTTAGCTAAGTGTATGTTTGATGGCCGACCCAGTCCTGACCCGTGGCTCCTTCCTCTCTCTAAGGTAGGTACAATGTTTTCTCTTGGGTTTAAAGTGAGTTGATTATGCTGTCTTTCTTTTGCGTTGTATATTTTGTGTGTGTGTGTGTGTGTGTGTGTGTGTGTGTGCGGATACTAGAAGCCTCGGCCTTCAGTGGAATATGAGTTAAAGTTTTTCGGTCAATGCAATCAATGGCGTCGTGAGGTAAGTACACTGTCTGACATTTAGCGTTGCGTAACGTCGTAAGATATTTAATGACGTCCGAATGAGCGATCGGATGTTTGTGACGCTTCATGTGACGTCAGGTGTCCCCCAACCATACAGGTGTGACGTAGGAGTTACGTGGGTGAAGAACAGGTGCCACGAGGCAGGGTTAGCGCGTAGCTCTCACCGCAGGAATGTCCAGAGTAAATCAGAAGTCATGTGAGTAACGTGTTGTCAGGTGTTGGATATGCGTGTGGGTGAGTCGGAAAGAAAAAGACATCTACCTGGGGCAAAGGAGTGAGACGTGACAGCCACTGTTAGCCAGTATATGCTGCTCTGTGTTATATTATTCGATCGGTAATATGCTAATTATTTAGAACAGAGAGAGTGATAGATAACGCGTTACTGACTCCAGGTCACACGCCCGTAACAAACTACTACACAAGAAGGCGTCACAGAACTCGTACACGGCGCGACAGACTCTCACGTTACGATAAGCATCACACACAAAACATGTGACAAAACCCACGCTGCTTACCGGGAAAACAAAGTTCGCGTCACATAAACCACAGTGACGATATTACTCACAAAATCAAATTTTCTCGCATCATACAAATGACGTCACACGTACCGCGCCAGAAACAGATGAAAACGGGCCACATCCTCCCATGTCCAGTCACTTGCAGTCAAACGGGCCACATCCTCCCATATCCAGTCACTTTCTGTCATATGTAATGCGCCGAAACCACAGCTTGCTGTCCACACCCAGGCTCCACAGACCTTTTCATGTTATACTCAAGACGTTTCACATACCCTGGTTCAGTCCGTCAACAGTACGTCACCCCTTTTATACCACACCGTTCAAGTTCACTCGATCCCAAGTGCACTTTTCATTCTCCTGCATGTTCACGTCCCGACCACTCAAAATATTTTTCGCTTCATCCTACCATCTCCGATTTGGTCTCTCCCCTTCTCCTTGTCTCTTCCATTTTACACATAGACATTCTTTTTGTCAGCCTCTCCTCACTCATTCTCTCTGTATGTCCAATTCATTTCAGCACACCCTCTTCAGCAATCTCAACTACACTCTCATTACCACACTTTTCTCTTACCCATTTATTGCTTGATGAAACCACCTCACACCACATTCTGTTCACAAACATTCCATTCCCAACACATCCACCCTCCTCCTCCACACAGCCTTATCCAGAACATGACTCGTATCTATACAAAGTCGTTAGGATTACTGTATCTTCAAACATATTCATTTTCGTCCTCCCATATAACACACACTTTTCAGTGCTTCAAGAACCTTCGCCCCCCTCACCACATTCTACAATTCATTTCCGAATTCATGGTTCCATTCGCTCTCGTGTCCACTCCCAGGTTTCTAAAACAATTCCCATTAAAATTTTCTCTTCACACTTACATCCCAACTAACCTGCCCGTCTGCCTGAATGATAACCCTGCTTTAATTCTCGATTACTTTCAACTTCCTCTATTTCCACTCTTCTAAACTCAGTCATCCACTTCTGCTGTTTCTCACTCGAATCTGTCACCAATGCTATGTCGTCAGCACACAACTGACTCGTTTACCTCTCATCCCCTACGTACTGCATATTCGACCCTCTCTCCTTGACCCTTGCACTTAGCTCATCACCACCCCATCCATAAGCAAATGAAATAGCCATGGTGACATCACACACCCCTGCCGCAGACCAGCCATCTCTTGGAACCATTCACTCTCCTCTCCCTACTCGCACACACGCCTTGCACTCTTGTTAGAAACTTTTCACTGCTTCTAGTAGCTTTACTTCCACACCATATATTCGCAAGACCTTCCACAAGGTACATCTATCAACACTATCGCGTGCTTTCTCCAGATCCATAAATGTCACAAACAAGTTCTTTTTCTGTAAGTATTTCTCACACGTATTCTCTAAACCATGCTCCTGGTCCACACATCCCCTACCACTCCTGATACCGTATTGTACCTCGCAATCTGATGCTTTATTCATGCCTTCACCCGCTCAGTTACTTCTCTCCCTTACAACTCCTCAGTTACACTCAACACGCTTATACCTCTGTAATCCAAACGCACATCTTTGTTTCCCTTTGCTTCATACAGTTGCACTATACATGCTTTCCACCAATCCTCATGCGCCTCACCATGATCCATACAAACGGTAAAACTCCTAACTAACGAATCAACAACACAGTCATCCCATTTCTTAAGAATTTCAGTTGTAATACCGTCCACTCCAGCCGCCTTGTCACATTTCATCTCACGTGAGGCTTTCACCACCATTCGTGTTCCATGGTCGTTTCAGGTTTCATAATGCCATTAACACCAGTCACAGGCTTGGTTCTTAAACCATTTTCTCTGCTACATCGACTCCACAAGTTAACAAGTGACGATGATAATATATATCTTGGCCACGTTTACAGACTTCTCAAAAGTTTTAATTGTTCAAGATGTTGGCAACGCGAGCTCTCTCTCTCTCTCTCTCTCTCTCTCTCTCTCTCTCTCTCTCTCTATATATATATATATATATATATATATATATATATATATATATATATATATATATGTATATATATATTTATATATATATATCTAACTTTTAGGAAGACTGCTCGAAATATTGTGGTACTGCCAGTGTTTTCTTTTAAGTATTTTTTGCGACGGTTTTGGAGCTCAGTTGTATTTGAGTAACAAAGATTTTCTTCTTTTTCATCGAGTTGGGTTTATTGTTGGTTTCTTCTCTTTTGTCTTCATCGTTTATTTTAGGATTCTTCCTTTTTGCCTGTAGTTTACTAGGAGTTTCTTTTCTTTGCATAGTTTATTCCAATCTCTGTTTATTATTTGATCTGTTTCTGCTCCATTTATATAGTTTATTACGGGTTTCTTATGTTTGTGTAGTTTATTTTTGGTTTCTGATTTTTGTCCATGAAGGTAATTCAGATTTCTTCTCTGCTTATATGTTGTGCATGGCTTCAGCTCAGTACTTATGCTTATTCTGGATGTTTTCTTTCTGTCCACGAAGTTTATTCATTTTTTTTTGTCTATAGTTTATTTCAGATATGGTTTCCCGTTTTTATCCACATTTTTTTTTTCTCTACTTTGTCTAACGAGTTTATTGTAGATTTTTTGTCGATATGATATATGCTAGGTTTGCTCTGCCAAGTTTATTTTATCTTATTTTCTTATGGTTTATTTTGTGTTCTTTGTTGCTGTCTGCATTAACAATACCTCTGGGTGTTTCTCTGCCTCCCCCAGTCATGTTGTCCCAACTCTCGTATGCCAGGGGCTTAGCGTCGTACTAGATTTAATTCAAGGGTCGTACCGTCGAACTCCAGGACCTTACGTCATACCATCATGTGTTCAGGGGTCGTACTGTATTGTGTTCAGGGGTAGTACCGTCGTATGTTCAGGGGTCGTACCGCCATGTGTTCAGGGGTCGTACCATCATGTGTTCAGGGGTCTTACTGTATTGTTCAGAGGTCGTGTCGTCGTGCTTAGGAATCGTACCCTCGTGTGTTCAGGGGTCGTACCGTCGTGTGTTCACGTGTCGTACCATCATGTGTTCACGGTCGTACCGCCATGTGTTCACGGGTCGTACTGTATTGTGTTCAGGGGTCGTATCATGTGTTCACGGGTCGTACCGTCTTATTCAAGAGATAGAGCGACGTTTCACAGTGGAACCCCCAAGTCCTCGGTTAACGAAAGGAAAAATAGATTTCGATATTAAGGAAGTAAGCAAGAGTTGGTCTGGGACGCTAATGCAGTCAGTTAACGAGCCTTGCGTTGTCAGCTTGACACCTTGACAGTCTCGCCTTGACAGTTTTGTCAGGCAGGCAGATGACGATGACGACGATGATGCACTACGATAAGTGGGAGACTCCCCGTCAAGTGGCAGGTTGAGCACATACCGTGAAGAGCTTTCACTCGTATTATTGTCACCGCTTGAGGTACAGTGCTGCTCCTGGTGGTGGTGGTGGCACTGTTGTTGGTAGCTGTGGTGGTGGTGTTGTTGTTGTTCGTGGTTGTAATTGTGGTGGTGATGGTATTATTGTTGGTAGTCGTAGTGGTGGAAGTCTTGTTGTTGATAAGTGATGGTTGTGGGGATGTTGTTGTTGGCAGTGGTGACGCCGGTGGTGGTTGTACTCTTGTTATTGTTGGATTTTAGTGTTGTTGTTGTTGTTGTTGTTGATGGTGGTGGTGGAGGAGTTATCAGGTTGTAATGGTGTTGATGGTGGTTATTATTAGTAGTTTTGTTGTTTGTGATGGTGGTGGTGGTAGCACAATTTTGTTGTTGTTCTACGTGGTAGTGTTGGTATTGCCAGTCTTGTTGTTGTGATTGGTAATAGTGATGAGTGAGATAGTGTTGTTGTTGTTATTGCTGTTGGAAGTAGTGATGATGATGATGTTAATAGGAGTGATGATGTGGGGAAGTGACGTTATTTTTGTTGTAGTTGGCAGTAGTAGTGATGGTGTTGGCAGTTTCGTCGCTGGTTGTGACGTTGGTGGTAGTGTTGTTGATGGTGCAGCTGGTGATGGTGTTGCCAGTGGTTGTTGCTGGTGATGGCAGTGTGGCGTACAGTGCACCTGGTGATAGTGTTGCAGGTGATGGGGATAGTGACGTTGGTGATGGTGGTGCTGGGTGTGGTAGACACTGGTATTGTGGTGGTGGGGACTCATCAACAGAGGCAGTGGGAGGTGCCGTGCCAAGGGTGGGGCTTGTGCCTGCTTACTGTAGCACAAAAACCCGTGTTGCTCGCCACGCTCGGGTCTTCAGGTTCATAACTCTGATGCCATCTGGCTCAGGGTCTCCCGAACTTTTGTGCTTCGTTTATTCTCTCTCTCTCTCTCTCTCTCTCTCTCTCTCTCTCTCTCTCTCTCTCTCTCTCTCTCTCTCTCTCTCTCTCTCTCTCTCTCACGCCTCCAGTTCCTCAACTATTTCACTTCTTGCCACGAAGCTCAAGCTCTGGTCTTTTCTCATCCATTCGCCGAGATGATATATGCTGGGGATTCAATGTTCCCCACAAGGATTGGTGAGGCTCTAACTGGGATGATCCTGGTGGAGCCGAGGCCTTTTCTTTTCCTCTATATAACAATCTAGAACAATTAATTAAGCGTCCTACCACAGTGTCCCACCGTCATTACCTCTATTCTAGCACACTTAACCTCTTTTTTTTTACATTATTATGATTATTATTTTTATTACTTTAAAAAAAGATAAAAATGATAATAGCAATAACAGGATTGTTTGTAACCAAAGCTTGAGAATACAAAGAGAAAACTCACATGATACAGAAAGTGAAGCTATGAGAGGGGGAGCGAGTGTTAGATTGATACTTCACACAGACACTGGGGCGGAGGGTGACATAATTACTGATGATGATTACAGTGGCTAAACTTCCTGCTTCAAGTTTATCGTAAAAGTTATTGAAAAGCTTTATGGACTGAAGAGCTGAGAGGGGAGCGAGACTGCGGGGAATGCGAGGAACTTGGCTTGAAGTTGATATGTATGACTCGGGTCTTGGTTTGCTTGATAGTGGCGTTGTTAGTGGCTGTGCAGTTCTGAGGGCTGTTAAGGGTGTTCTGTAGGGTGATTCCGTTGGGAGAGCTGTTGTTACCATTGACCCACAATTGGCAGAGTCGTCGACGAAGTTGCATCTAGCAGGTGCGTCCATTAGGGCAACATTTATAAGGTTATACGAAACTAAGAAGGCCTCATCTTCATACCTTGCGGGACGCCACGGGCGAGGGACTGGAAGGTGAAGATTGCCCCTCGAAAGCTCTTGCGACATGGTTGTAAAGTTAGCTTATGGGAGATGTAGTGGTGACAGTGGCATTATCTACCCCTGTTGCAGACGAGCTCATTATATTATTTGCGTATATATACGTATCCCTGGGGATAGGGGAGAAAGAATACTTCCCACGTATTCCCTGCGTGTCGTAGAAGGCGACTAAAAGGGGAGGGAGCGGGGGGCTGGAAATCCTCCCCTCTCACTTTTTTTTTTAATTTTCCAAAAGAGGGAACAGAGAAGGGGCCCAGGTGAGGATATTCCCTCAAGGGCCCAGTCCTCTGTTCTCAACGCTACCTCGCTAATGCGGGAAATGGCGAATAGTATGAAAGAAAGAAAGAAATATACGTATCTATAACAGAAGCTAAATTACGGTCATTAGAATCATTTTGCTCCATTACGAAGCGTTCAGGAGTAGATGGCAACTCTCAAGATGCAGCTTCCGTTAAAAGTCGCTGGTAAGCTAACCGCAAGCGCTGTACCGCCGTGCTCAAGTGTTGTACCCTCATGCTTAAGGGTTGTTGTACTTTCGTGCTCAAGAGTTGTACCATTATGCTTAATGGGTGTCGTACCGTCGTGTTTGAGGGTTGTATTTATCATGCTTAATGGGTGTTGTACCGTCGTATTTAAGAGTTGTATTTATCATGCTTAATGGGTGTTGTACCGTCGTGTTTAAGAGTTGTACCATCATGGAGGATGGGTGCTGCACCTGATCATTCTGGGGGCAAATATTACGATTTCTAGTGTGGTGATGGACTGGTAGGTTGACGCCTCCACATTTATCTTGATTTATACACCTCGTAATGTGTGTTTATCCTCATTTAACCTTTTCCAACTTTTCTCTTGTCGGTGACAGTTGTGCAGTGTCAGCACATCAGTGGCTGTCAAGTGCTACTCCTTTGCTTCAGACGCGTCTTTTCCCTCTGCCTCACCCACACGTGCCCTGTTTGCTGTCCCTCCACAAACATACAGTCTCGAATGTTCACACGTAACACTTGACAGCACGTAACGTACACAGGTTACCACTGCGTTTAGTCAAAATCTCGTCGTAAGTACTCGTACGTAGGTCTCTCTCTCTCTCTCTCTCTCTCTCTCTCTCTCTCTCTCTCTCTCTCTCTCTCTCTCTCTCTCTCTCTCTCTCTCCCAGTCGTAGTCGTCTTTTTACCATAGAATCTATGACCTCTCTCCACACACACACACACACACAGAGCAGTTGCATGACTGCCCACAGGGCACCCGCCAGCCACCGTGGCACACGGGGTATAAACCCCCCCCACTCCACTACATTCGCGTCCTCCTCCCGGCCTCCTCACGTCCGGTTTCGTGTGGTTCCATGAAAGGTAGGAGGTGTGGCGTGAATGGAGCTTATTCTATTTGCTTCTGTTGGCCGGAGAGGGCGCTTTCAAGCCATTCCAAGAGTGGGAATGAAAGGCTCGAAAAAGGATCCAGGATTTTCGACGTTGCCAACAGGAATGACGGACGAGTCAGTTGGCCGGAGGCGGGGGTCTGGTTCGTCGCTTGTTGTGATCGGTTGTGGAACGCAACTCGTATGTGTGTGTGTGTATATGTATATATATATATATATATATATATATATATATATATATATATATATATATATTATATATATTATATATATATATATATATATATATATATATATATATATATATATATATATATATATATATATGTGTGTGTGTATGTATAGAATACTCTCCGAGAGCAAGGATTCGAACCGCCGCTAGTAGTTGGAAGCTGGGTATGTTAGTGACTAGCTATGGGACCCTTAAATGGGTAATGATTATCCATACGCACTCAAAGATTCAGCGCACACACACACACACACACACACACACACACACACACACACACACACACACACACACACACACACATTTTAATAGATAGTATCATGAATTCTAGAACCCTAACCATTCTCCATATGCATGGTCATTGCAGATAACTTCATTGCTTTGACCAGACCATCCTGGCCCCAGATGTAGTGGTATATCCAACCTCCCCCCAGCCTTCATAAGGTATTTCCCAGTAGCTGGCTTTGAGCAGGACCTGCCGAAGGGGTTGGACGTGGCTCTAACGTTGACAACCTCTCATATTCCAGTGGGTCACTGTCGAAGTGGAGTTTCAGTCCACTGGTCTTTAGTATGACGGTACGATCCTTCAGTATGAGGGTACGATCCTTCAGTATGAGGGTACGATCCTTGAGTATGACGGTACGATCCTTGAGTATGACGGTACGATCCTTCAGTATGACGGTACGATCCTTCAGTATGAGGGTACGATCCTTCAGTATGAGGGTACGATCCTTCAGTATGACGGTACGATCCTTCAGTATGAGGGTACGATCCTTCAGTATGAGGGTACGATCCTTCAGTATGAGGGTACGATCCTTCAGTATGAAGGTACGATCCTTCAGTATGACGGTACGATCCTTCAGTATGAGGGTACGATCCTTCAGTATGACGGTACGATCCTTCAGTATGAGGGTACGATCCTTCAGTATGAGGGTACGATCCTTCAGTATGACGGTACGATCCTTCAGTATGAGGGTACGATCCTTCAGTATGAGGGTACGATCCTTCAGTATGAGGGTACGATCCTTCAGTATGAAGGTACGATCCTTCAGTATGACGGTACGATCCTTCAGTATGAGGATACGATCCTTCAGTATGAGGGTACGATCCTTCAGTATGAGGGTACGATCCTTCAGTATGAGGGTACGATCCTTCAGTATGACGGTACGATCCTTCAGTATGAGGGTACGATCCTTCAGTATGAGGGTACGATCCTTCAGTATGAGGGTACGATCCTTCAGTATGAGGGTACGATCCTTGAGTATGACGGTACGATCCTTCAGTATGAGGATACGATCCTTCAGTATGAGGGTACGATCCTTGAGTATGACGGTACGATCCTTTAGTATGAGGGTACGATCCTTGAGTATGACGGTACGATCCTTCAGTATGAGGATACGATCCTTCAGTATGAGGGTACGATCCTTGAGTATGACGGTACGATCCTTTAGTATGAGGGTACGATCCTTGAGCTTGGCGGGACTATTCTCGAGCACGACGTTCCGACCTTTGGGCATGGCGGCAGAATTCTTAGGCACGACGGTACGATCTTGAGCACGACGGTACAACCTGTTGTTGTAATGGCCTGGCCTTTCACTTCAAAGGGTGAGTTCAAAGGCTTGGGTCGTGCTATCGTCGTGCTTAAGGGTCGTGTTTCAGTGCTCATTGGTCGTACCCGTCGTGCGTGAGGGTCGTACCTTAATGCTCAAGGATATACCGTAGTGTTCAACACCGTCGCACGCGAGGGTTGCACCGTCGTGCATAAGGGTTGTGTCGTCGCACTCGAGGGTTGCACCGTCGTCCATAAGGGTTGTGTCGTCGCACTCGAGGGTTGCACCGTCGTGCATAAGGGTTATGTCGTCGTGCTCGAGGGTTGCACCGTCGTGCATAAGGGTTGTGCCGTCGCACTCGAGGGTTGCACCGTCGTGCATAAAGGTTGTGTCGTCGTGCTCGAGGGTTGCACCGTCGTGCATAAGGGTTGTGTCGTCGTGCTCGAGGGTTGCACTGTCGTGTATTCAACGGTCGCGTCGAACATCGTCTCCAAGAAATCAGTAATGTCGGATTTTCACAAATACGTAATAAGGTTGCTAGACCTTAGCTATCTGAAATCTAGAGAAATGAAAATATGAAATATACCTACGTAAGAATAAAAAAAAATGGTGGGGTGGTGGAGTACAAGCTGCTGTATACACCCAAGAGGAATATATGAAAATCATGATGTTGTATTCTACGATATAAAGTTGCATTTCTTCGTGACCATCATCTTAAAACTGAGTAGACAGGGCACAGGTGGCGGATCGTTGTATGTCTGGCCCCGTCGTCTGTGCCTGTACTGTCTGCTGACGGAAGCAGGCAGCAAGCAGGAACCAACAGCAGACGGACTCTTTACAGGCGAAAAGAATTTCACCTTCGTTCCTGTGTGATCCAGTGTTTCTCGATCAAGATGGACGCTGACATTTTGTGGTCAGTCGGATGGTTGTGTTTTCTTGTTTCTTTTTCTTTATTTCGACTGGGAGGAGGACATATGTATCGGGTGGAGGAAGAAGGTCAAGGTCCCACTGAGGGAGGCTTTGTTAGGCGATATTGGCCCCGAGATGGTCGAGATTTTTCCACTCGTGTGTGTGTGTGTGTGTGTGTTTTGCAGGGAGAAGGTTAACACAGGTGTTGCCCCGTCTCTTAACCTTGTGTATTATATCTTTACTCCTAAGTGTGTATACACACAAGCTCACCCACACACCAGCCTAAGCCAGGTACCCATTTTTTTCGACCAGCCGAAAGAGGAGGAGGAACACCTGGGTTGGATGTGGGCCGAATACCACGCCCAGGTTTAGAACCTGTCCGGGTGTATTTTATGGGGAAGCCTTTGTACTCATGCTTCCCTTTCTCTTACATCACGCATTACTTATACCAGTATGTGATAGAGTGTAAGAAAGTAAATTCTCGATTAATATGGGTAAAACTGAAAGTTGATGGAGAGAGGTGGGTGATTATTGGTGCATATGCACCTGGGCATGAGAAGAAAGATCAAGAGAGGCAAGTGTTTTGGGAGCAGCTGAATGAGTGTGTTAGTGGTTTTGATGCACGAGACCGGGTCATAGTGATGGGTGATTTGAATGCAAAGGTGAGTAATGTGGCAGTTGAGGGAATAATTGGTATACATGGGGTGTTCAGTGTTGTAAATGGAAATGGTGAAGAGCTTGTAGATTTATGTGCTGAAAAAGGACTGATGATTGGGAATACCTGGTTTAAAAAGCGAGATATACATAAGTATACTTATGTAAGTAGGAGAGATGGCCAGAGAGCGTTATTGGATTACGTGTTAATTGACAGGCGTGCGAAAGAGAGACTTTTGGATGTTAATGTGCTGAGAGGTGCAACTGGAGGGATGTCTGATCATTATCTTGTGGAGGCTAGGGTGAAGATTTGTATGGGTTTTCAGAAAAGAAGAGTGAATGTCGGGGTGAAGAGGGTGGTGAGAGTAAGTGAGCTTGAGAAGGAGACCTGTGTGAGGAAGTACCAGGAGAGACTGAGTACAGAATGGAAAAAGGTGAGAACAATGGAAGTAAGGGGAGTGGGGGAGGAATGGGATGTATTTAGGGAATCAGTGATGGATTGCGCAAAAGATGCTTGTGGCATGAGAAGAGTGGGAGGTGGGTTGATTAGGAAGGGTAGTGAGTGGTGGGATGAAGAAGTAAGAGTATTAGTGAAAGAGAAGAGAGAGGCATTTGGACGATTTTTGCAGGGAAAAAATGCAATTGAGTGGGAGATGTATAAAAGAAAGGGACAGGAGGTCAAGAGAAAGGTGCAAGAGGTGAAAAAAAGGGCAAATGAGAGTTGGGGTGAGAGAGTATCATTAAATTTTAGGGAGAATAAAAAGATGTTCTGGAAGGAGGTAAATAAAGTGCGTAAGACAAGGGAGCAAATGGGAACTTCGGTGAAGGGCGCAAGTGGGGAGGTGATAACAAGTAGTGGTGATGTGAGAAGGAGATGGAGTGAGTATTTTGAAGGTTTGTTGAATGTGTTTGATGATAGAGTGGCAGATATAGGGTGTTTTGGTCGAGGTGGTGTGCAAAGTGAGAGGGTTAGGGAAAATGATTTGGTAAACAGAGAAGAGGTAGTGAAAGCTTTGCGGAAGATGAAAGCCGGCAAGGCAGCAGGTTTGGATGGTATTGCAGTGGAATTTATTAAAAAAAGGGGGTGACTGTATTGTTGACTGGTTGGTAAGGTTATTTAATGTATGTATGACTCATGGTGAGGTGCCTGAGGATTGGCGGAATGCGTGCATAGTGCCATTGTACAAAGGCAAAGGGGATAAGAGTGAGTGCTCAAATTACAGAGGTATAAGTTTGTTGAGTATTCCTGGTAAATTATATGGGAGGGTATTGATTGAGAGGGTGAAGGCATGTACAGAGCATCAGATTGGGGAAGAGCAGTGTGGTTTCAGAAGTGGTAGAGGATGTGTGGATCAGGTGTTTGCTTTGAAGAATGTATGTGAGAAATACTTAGAAAAGCAAATGGATTTGTATGTAGCATTTATGGATCTGGAGAAGGCATATGATAGAGTTGATAGAGATGCTCTGTGGAAGGTATTAAGAATATATGGTGTGGGAAGAAAGTTGTTAGAAGCAGTGAAAAGTTTTTATCGAGGATGTAAGGCATGTGTACGTGTAGGAAGAGAGGAAAGTGATTGGTTCTCAGTGAATGTAGGTTTGCGGCAGGGGTGTGTGATGTCTCCATGGTTGTTTAATTTGTTTATGGATGGGGTTGTTAGGGAGGTAAATGCAAGAGTTTTGGAAAGAGGGGCAAGTATGAAGTCTGTTGGGGATGAGAGAGCTTGGGAAGTGAGTCAGTTGTTGTTCGCTGATGATACAGCGCTGGTGGCTGATTCATGTGAGAAACTGCAGAAGCTGGTGACTGAGTTTGGAAAAGTGTGTGGAAGAAGAAAGTTAAGAGTAAATGTGAATAAGAGCAAGGTTATTAGGTACAGTAGGGTTGAGGGTCAAGTCAATTGGGAGGTGAGTTTGAATGGAGAAAAACTGGAGGAAGTGAAGTGTTTTAGATATCTGGGAGTGGATCTGGCAGCGGATGGAACCATGGAAGCGGAAGTGGATCATAGGGTGGGGGAGGGGGCGAAAATCCTGGGGGCCTTGAAGAATGTGTGGAAGTCGAGAACATTATCTCGGAAAGCAAAAATGGGTATGTTTGAAGGAATAGTGGTTCCAACAATGTTGTATGGTTGCGAGGCGTGGGCTATGGATAGAGTTGTGCGCAGGAGGATGGATGTGCTGGAAATGAGATGTTTGAGGACAATGTGTGGTGTGAGGTGGTTTGATCGAGTGAGTAACGTAAGGGTAAGAGAGATGTGTGGAAATAAAAAGAGCGTGGTTGAGAGAGCAGAAGAGGGTGTTTTGAAGTGGTTTGGGCACATGGAGAGGATGAGTGAGGAAAGATTGACCAAGAGGATATATGTGTCGGAGGTGGAGGGAACAAGGAGAAGAGGGAGACCAAATTGGAGGTGGAAAGATGGAGTGAAAAAGATTTTGTGTGATCGGGGCCTGAGCATGCAGGAGGGTGAAAGGAGGGCAAGGAATAGAGTGAATTGGAGCGATGTGGTATACCGGGGTTGACGTGCTGTCAGTGGATTGAAGCAGGGCATGTGAAGCGTCTGGGGTAAACCATGGAAAACTGTGTAGGTATGTATATTTGCGTATGTGGACGTATGTATATACATGTGTATGGGGGGGGGTTGGGCCATTTCTTTCGTCTGTTTCCTTGCGCTAGCTCGCAAACGCGGGAGACAGCGACAAAGTATAATAAAATATAATAAATATATATATATATATATATATATATATATATATATATATATATATATATATATATATATATTTCCGGAAAAAAAAAATGAACGGCTGGTTTGACTATGAGCTGGCTTTCTAGACCAATACCGGAACACAGGCTCGTGAAATTTATGTTTGCTACGCCATCCACTGCACCACAGAGGCCCGTGTATGCTTGTGTATGTGCGTTTGTAAGTGTCATCATTTATCTTAGCCGGTTTCAAGTCTATGTAACCTTTTTTTTTCTACATTTTCTTAAGTACTAATATTGGCGCTTTTTGATATACTTTGTTGCTCTGAACTTTGTACAAGTTGTAAAGTTTGGTTTATAATCGTTTTACATCCCAGTATTTTGATAGTTCTGATTATATATTTCCAAAGTTGCCCAAGAATTTTTCCTACATTTTTTTTTTGTGTGTGTGTGTGTGTGAAATTCACCGTTAGATCTTCCATAGATCTGCTCTTTTGTCATTTGTAGTAGAAGATTTTTGTACCTCCACTAACACTTTGTGTGTCTTACAGGTATGTGCTGACGTCTTGGTAGGAGTAGAAGAGGGTGGTAAGTACCCCAGACAATGTCCACGTTTTGATTTATTCGTAAATTGGTTATTTACCCGTGATGATGTGGTGAGATGCCAGGTAGCGCCAGACGACACGGATAATGGTGTCGGTGACGCGTATCGACAGTTATTACTCCTTACTCTTCATACTTTAACTGTAGCTTATTTCTCAACGTTAGGAAGTCTGTGAAAAGCAACTACGGGAGGCGTCTGTTAGACTGCAGGATGTTGGCGTGGTATATATATATTGCAAACGAATGCAAGAAAGATCATGTAAACATGGAACATCTGTGGCCCCGCTACCTCAGCGGTGTGCCTGGTGATAGATGGCAACTCGTAGTGAGACCCCCGGATGTAAACAAAGGCATCTTTCATGTGTTTGCACAGTCCTTGTTCGGTCGTAATCAGCTTGATATCTTTTTTTTTTTTCGACTGTTATCGACGAAATCGTGCCATTTTTTTTTTTTCTATTTTCAAAGGAAATCGGTAACTTGTTCATTATTAGCGGGAATCGGTTAAATGCATCCTTTTTCCAATGGCAGGTGAGAACAGTGTCATGGTGCGGCGATGGTCGATATGCCAGCATTTGCGGCAGCAGACTGTCGCCCCTCTTAGCGGAGATCGATGGACTTGGGTACTTTACGTTGCTGACTCTTAGACTCCAACTTTATTTGTATTTGTTTAACGCTACACCTGACAGTCACCTGATATTGCTATCTCTGTGTTATATTATTTGTAGGTACAAATACAGGTTGATGTAAACAAGTAATTCTCGTACACATATTAGCATAATTCGATCGCATAGTCGCGTCATATGATAAGGACCTCTAACATACGTAATATTGTATTTTTTTTTTTATATTTACTTCATTGAGGCTCCTAGTATGAGTTTTTAAAATAATGGGTCTCCCATTTTCCTTTTTTTTTCTTTATTATTTTTTGCATTACCACTTTGGGTTGTCATAGCTTTTGACCATCGCGGTTCACCTGGGCAGCCTGAACGGTACACAGGCGTCATCCGGGCTGGTAACCACGACTTTATGTTATCGATCACTTTAACTAATGTTTCCCGTCACTGGCCAGGCAGTACCGCTGGTCGTTTGTCACCCAGTGCATTCGAGAACGTCTTACACCTGCTTCGAGGGCGACGTGTGTGTTGAGGTGATGACAAAGGAGAGTGCGTTTTTTGCTTTGTCCTTTGTGCTGAGAACAAAGGAGAGAGAGAGAGAGAGAGAGAGAGAGAGAGAGAGAGAGAGAGAGAGTGTGTGTGTGTGTGTGTGTACACTTCAGAGTTTCTTTTCAAGTTTTCGCTGAGAACGTCGTGTTGAGACTGACGATGGCTGTCTCCCTCACTCGGACTTCCCCTGAGTCGTAAGCTCTCCACCCCGCCCGCTGTGGTGGAGTTTGGTCGCTGTGCTCGTCCTATGCGGTCAGGGATGTGACTCATCTCCCCACCACCTGGGCGGGTCAGATGCCACGACCAAATAGATATTTGATAAAAGAAATTGTGACAGTATCTGACGCCAAGCGAGGCTCAATCACAAACCTTTTTCTTTCTAAAATTTTTAGCAAGCATGAAGCTGTCCTCGTTTTTGGAATGATATGCATTTTCTTATATATA
This sequence comes from Panulirus ornatus, assembly GCF_036320965.1. NCBI lineage: Eukaryota > Metazoa > Arthropoda > Malacostraca > Decapoda > Palinuridae > Panulirus > Panulirus ornatus. The sequence goes on from NC_092227.1 coordinate 47,051,563, forward strand.
TATATATACATATATATATATATATATATATATATATATATATATATATATATATATATATATAATGTGTGTGTGTGTATAATACATTGTTTGTTGGAGACCAATGCATCTTTAACACACTAACTATCTGTTAGTTTTTGGGTCAGCAGCCAGGGGGGCTCGCCTGAGGTCTTCGCCCCTGGGAAAGCCCGGTGAAGGGAGAGAGCTGAGCCAGCGAGTTTGACCCTTACCGACCACACTACCACGCACGTTCTCTTAGGGGAACGCCAATCAACATATCCACCTCACGGCTCTCATCTGTAGCATTTCCAGACGTGCTTCACTCCTGTTTTGTCCTTTATCTTGTGTTGTATCATTTAAAATCAGTTTGATAGAAGGTGGGTTGCGTTCGTGTGCCCGAAACGATTCGTATTTTACGGTAAAGTGAAAATTAATGGAGGTCATCGAAGTCGCACTTTATCTGATGAAGGAAAACGTGTGGTTAGGAAAAACCCAACGAGTTTGACCCCTTCTGACCACACTACCAGGCATGGATAAGGTTACCCAAGGTCCCTGGCGTTACTCTGGACCTCTCTTCCAGGGTTGCTTACAGCTGTATAGCTGCGCTGCACTCAGGAGCAGGGACAAGATGATCACCTCTGAAGCGTGATTGTACGTCCCTACCCAGAGTACCTTTTTTACTACCTGGGCAAGCTCAAGCAGGCATCCGGGAACACCAGTGTCTTCAAAATATTTTCACGTTCGTCCGTTCGTGCGTTACTTGCTGGAACGTCCCACGCACCAAGAGTCCCAAACTTTAGGATTTAGGATCGTCTGAACATAGAGAAAGTTTTTGCTACTGCATGTTGGCCTTGAAGTTTTGTTTGTTGGTCTGTTTTTGTTATATTTTTGTGTGGAGGTGCTTCAGAATCTGGACAAGGTGTTCAGCTACCCTTGAAGTGGATGTACATGTGTTTGTTTTACTCTTTCACGGCCTGACTGTAGTACCTGTGGTTCCCCAAAGCTTGGGTTTCAGGACGCCAGACTCTGGGCAAGGCTTTAAGTTAACCAAAGTAACCTTGAAGTGTTTCTGCATTTGCCTATTGCATTCATGATGGAACCGTTATGCATAGTGGCCCAGTATTTTGGCTTCAGTACTTCAGAATCTGGCCAAGGTTTCAGTATAGCGCCTTGAGGTGTTTGTGCAGTAGTTTGTCATTCTCTCACGGCCAGCCCTTAGTACGTACAAGCTCAAGAATTTGGGTGTTGGTGGCTCAAACTATGGACAAGGGTTTAAGGTACAAGAAGTGTACTTTAGCAGCCGTTTTGAGGCCCCTGAAGGCCATTTTTTAAAAGCCTTTTGGATTACACTTAGTTCACTGCACTCATGTCCAATAAGGGACCTAGCGTCCACAGCCACAATAAGGGACCCAGCGTCCACAGCCCCACCATCCGTCCGTGGCGTCCACAGCCCCATCATCCGTCCGTGGCGTCCACAGCCCCATCATCCGTCCGTGGCGTCCACAGCCCCACCATCCGTCCGTGGCGTCCACAGCCCCATCATCCGTCCGTGGCGTCCACAGCTCCACCATCCGTCCGTGGCGTCCACAGCCCCACCATCCGTCCGTGGCGTCCACAGCCCCACCATCCGTCCGTGGCGTCCACAGCCCCACCATCCGTCCGTGGCGTCCACAGTCCCACCATCCGTCCGTGGCGTCCACAGCCCCACCATCCGTCCGTGGCGTCCATAGCCCCACCATCCGTCCGTGGCGTCCACAGCCCCACCATCCGTCCGTGGCGTCCACAGCCCCACCATCCGTCCGTGGCGTCCACAGCCCCACCATCCGTCCGTGGCGTCCACAGCCCCATCATCCGTCCGTGGCGTCCACAGCCCCACCATCCGTCCGTGGCGTCCACAGCCCCACCATCCGTCCGTGGCGTCCACAGCCCCATCATAGGTCCGTGGAGTCTTTAGTCCCGTACGTTAAAAAAAAAAAATGTTTCTCGCAGCTGGACGCACCGGCCATTTTTATTCTGCCTCCCGGTAAATGCGATGAAGCTGTCAGTGTTTAGTTTAAAGGCAGTTTTATGTTTTGTAATAAACGTGCGGGAGATTGTGGCCAGTTGTGCCGTAATGGAGTTAGTTGAACTGGAATAGGATCGTCGTGTTCAATATTGGTGTAATTGCACTGCAGTTTTTATTCTGAGCTTGGAGGCAATGGAGGAGGCATCATTTTGAATTCACTTTGATGTATTTTGACGTAAACTTTCACGCATATATATATATATATATATATATATATATATATATATATATATATATATATATATATATATATATAGATATCTGGGAGTGGATCTGTCAGCGGATGGAACCATGGAAGCGGAAGTGGATCATAGGGTGGGGGAGGGGGCGAAAATTTTGGGAGCCTTGAAAAATGTGTGGAAGTCGAGAACATTATCTCGGAAAGCAAAAATGGGTATGTTTGAAGGAATAGTGGTTCCAACAATGTTGTATGGTTGCGAGGCGTGGGCTATGGATAGAGTTGTGCGCAGGAGGATGGATGTGCTGGAAATGAGATGTTTGAGGACAATGTGTGGTGTGAGGTGGTTTGATCGAGTAAGTAACGTAAGGGTAAGAGAGATGTGTGGAAATAAAAAGAGCGTGGTTGAGAGAGCAGAAGAGGGTGTTTTGAAATGGTTTGGGCACATGGAGAGAATGAGTGAGGAAAGATTGACCAAGAGGATATATGTGTCGGAGGTGGAGGGAACGAGGAGAAGAGGGAGACCAAATTGGAGGTGGAAAGATGGAGTGAAAAAGATTTTGTGTGATCGGGGCCTGAACATGCAGGAGGGTGAAAGGAGGGCTAGGAATAGAGTGAATTGGAGCGATGTGGTATACAGGGGTTGACGTGCTGTCAGTGGAGTGAATCGAGGCATGTGAAGCGTCTGGGGTAAACCATGGAAAGCTGTGTAGGTATGTATATTTGCGTGTGTGGACGTGTGTATGTACATGTGTATGGGGGGGGGGGTTGGGCCATTTCTTTCGTCTGTTTCCTTGCGCTACCTCGCAAACGCGGGAGACAGCGACAAAGTATAAAAAAAAAAAAAAAAAAAAAAAAAAAAAAAAATATATATATATATATATATATATATATATATATATATATATATATATATATATATATTATATATATATATATATATATATATATATAATCCTATTGACCATTGTGTCTTATAGGAACATTCCCAACACGTAAACAGAACTGATGGTGCTATTAACCATAACTTTCTACAATGAACGTAGTATATATCCGCCGCCTGGCCCACCAGGCGCGCCTCCTCCTGTATTAGTGTGTTGTGGAGGGAAGGTACCAGCTCCCTGATGTCTTTCCCTACTGGTTTCTTCCGAGTGTATCACTTTTTAATGTTTTTGAAAAATCTAACATTTTCTTGAACACGTATTTTGTCACAATGGAGCCTACTTGATTTTTTTTTCTTAGTTTTTTATGATCCAACGTCCTTTGTTCAGGTTTATTCCCCGATAAGTTTGTTATTAATTTCGTTGTAACTCGTTTATTTCATCCACTGGTCCTTTACCGCTGCACGGCCGACGTCGTGAGAGACCTTGCACTCAGAACTGTCAAGCCTTGATGCGAGAATTTGGCCTGGTTGTGATCACAGTTTCTCGTTAGGGTCGCAGTTTTTCTTGCAATATATATATATATATATACATATATATATATATATATATATATATATATATATATATATATATATATATATATATATATATATATATATGGCTGACAGCTACATACATTCTTGTGTATTTAAAAAAAACAAGTCTTTGAGAATCTCTTGCCCGTGGAAGTACCTAAGGGAAATAAGACGTCGAATGTTGTCAAAGTTTGCAAGATTACCTCAGGTTATTGCTAGTGATGACTCCAAACATCTGCCTCTCTCTTTAAGGCATTCTAGGTTGGAGACGTTATCAGCAGTTTAAGATCATTGCTGATAACGTCCTTACCCTCTCGCATATCTAGAAGTAGATGTTGACCTCTGAATGTTCATAGACCCAGAGCTCGTCTCAGACGCGTCAAAGAAACTTGGTAAATATTTTTTTGTCATAGAACTCTTGGAAATTGCAACGATCTCAGTCCCTTGAGCACGACGGTACGACCTTTAAGCACGACGGTACTGTCCTTGAGCACGACGGAACGACCCTTGGCTGTGATGACCTGGTCTTTGACTTCAGCGGGCAGGTCAGATATACCCAAGGGCCTCACCGTCGTGGTCAAGGGTCGTGTCCGTGTACTCAAGGGTCGTACGGTTGGAGCTAATAAGAACTGCACCGTCAGGCTCAAAGGCTTCCATCGTCGTGTTCAAGGCCAGAGCCTTGTCCCTGAAGGAGCGTAACGAGGTGCTCAAGGGTCGAACCATCGTCCTCAAGGATCGTACCATCGTATTCAAGGGTCGTATCATCTTATATGGCCCTGCTCTGGATCTGTACCAGCATGTTTAATGTCTGTACCGACGTGCTGAAGGGCCGTACCGTCGTGCTTGAGGGCCGTACCGTCGTGCTTTAGGGCCGTACCATCATGCTGAGGGTTCGTATCATCATGCTCAACAAGGGTCGTACCGTTGTGCTCCGAGGGTACAAATTGCGAAGAAAATATGGCAAGCGGTGGTGACAGGCTAATTATCGTACGAACCGCTTAACTTGCAGTTAGGCAAATTGGCCGTAGTTTCTGCACTAATCACACATCACGTGTCGGTAATTGTTTCGGGTTTCATTAAGGAAATAAGGAATACAACGGCTGCTAGAACGGCTTTAAAACTTGCAAGTTCTCTTGCCATAGAACGGAGACGCAGGGGCGCAACCGTAAGAGGTGATGTGCATCGATGAAGATGAGGAAGTATTTCAAGTTGACGCTTCAGATTATAGCCAGTTATATAGGCAATATTATAGCTAGTTATATAGTTGGTTGTAGCCAGTCATATAGCCAGTATGATAGCTAGTTATATAGTTGGTTGTAGCCAGTCATATAGCCAGTATGATAGCTAGTTATATAGTTGGGTGTAGCCAGTCATATAGCCAGTATGATAGCTAGTTATATAGTTGGTTGTAGCCAATCAAATAGTTAATTCTAGCCAGTCTTAACAGCTAGTCATAGAGCCAGTATTATAGCCCGTCATAATGTTAGTTCTAGCCTGTCTAATAGCTAGTCATAGAGCTAGTATTATAGCCAGTCGTATAGTTAGCTAGTGGCTAGTCATACAGCCAGTCATAAAGCTGGTTTCATAGCTAGTCATATAACCACTAGCCAGAGATATGACTAGTCTTAATGACAGTGATATATCCTCATATAGTCATTCAGAATACCAGTGTTGTAACTAGTCATACAGCCAGTATCATACACTAATGTTGTCACCAGCTTGAGGTCTGATAGCACATAGTTGTGCTGACTGTATCATGAGTAGATATACGAGGCACACTGATATATGGAGTGGATGTGCGGGCGAGGTGACCATGATTAGGATTAAACAGTAATTCACTCTATATATATATATATATATATATATATATATATATATATATATATATATATATATATATATATATATATATTTATTATACTTTGTCGCTGTCTCCCGCGTTAGCGAGGTAGCGCAAGGAAACGTACGAAAGAATGGCCCAACCCACCCACATACACATGTATATACATATACGTCCAGACACGCACATATACATACATATACATCTCAACGTATACATATATATACACAGACATATACATAGGTACACATGTACATAATTCATACTGTCTGCCCTTATTCATTCTCGTTGCCACCCCACCACACATGAAATGACAACCCCTTCCCCCGCATGTGATCGAGGTAGAGCTAGGAAAAAACAAAGGTCACATTCGTTCACACTCAGTCTCTGTCATGTGTAATGCACCGAAACCACAGCTCCCTTTCCACATCCAGGCCCCACAAAACTTTCCATGGTTTACCCCAGACGCTTCACATTCCCTGATTCAATGCATTGACAGCACGTCGACCCCGGTATACCACATCGTTCCAATTCACTCTATTCCTTGCACGCCTTTCACCCTCCTGCATGTTCAGGCCCCGATCACTCAAAATCTTTTTCACTCCAACTTTCCACCTCCAATTTGGTCTCCCATTTCTCGTTCCCTCCATCTCTGACACATATATCCTCTTTGTCAATCTTTCCTCACTCATTCTATCAATGTGACCAAACCATTTCAAAACACCCTCTTATGCATTCTCAACTACACTCTTTTTATTACCACACATCTCTCTTACCTTTTCATTACTTACTCGATCAAACAACCTCACACCACATACTGTCCTCAATCATATCATTTCCATCACGTCCACCCTCCTCCGCACAACTCTGTTCATAGCCCACGCCTCGCAACCATATAACATTGTTGGAACCACTATTCCTTCAAACATGCCCATTTTTGCTCTCCAAGGTAACATTTTCGACTTCCACACATTTTTCAACGCTCCCAGAACTTTCGTCCCCTCCCCCACCCTATGATTCACTTCCGTTTCCATGGTTCCATCCGCTGCCAAATCCACTCCCAGATATCTAAAACACTTCACTCCCTCCAGTTTTTCTCCATTCAAACTTACCTCCCAATTGACTTGTCCCTCAACCCTACTGTACCTAATAACCTTGCTCTTATTCACATTTACTCTCAGCTTTCTTCTTTCACACACTTTACCTAACTCAGTCACCAGCTTCTGCAGTTTCTCACCAGAATCAGACTCCAGCGCTGTATCATCTGCGAACAACAACTGACTCACTTCCCAAGCTCTCTCATCCACAACAAACTTCATACTTGTCCCTCTTTCCAAAACTCTTGCATTCACCTCCCTAGCAACCTCATCCATAAAGAAATTAAACAACCATGGAGACGTTACGCACCCCTACCGTAAACCAACATTCACTGAGAACCAACCACTTTCCTCTCTTCCTACTCGTACACATGCCTTACATCCTCGATAAAAACTTTTCACTGCTTCTAACAACTTGCCTCCCACACCATATATTCTTAATACCTTCCACAGAGCCTTTCTATCAACTCTTATCATATGCCTTCTCCAGATCCATAAATGCTACATACAAATCCATTTGCTTTTCTAAGTATTTCTCACATACATTCTTCAAAGCAAACTCCTGATCCACACACCCTCTACCACTTGTGAAACCACACTGCTCTTCCCCAACTGAAGCTCTGTACATGCCTTCACCCTCTCAATCAATACCCTCCCATATAATTTCCCAGGAATACTCGACAAACTTATACTTCTGTAATTTGAGCACTCACTCTTATCCCTTTGCCTTTGTACAATGGCACTATGGAAGCATTCCGCCAATCCTCAGGCACCTCACCATGAGACATACATAATTAAATAACCTTACCAGCCAGTCAACATTACGGTCACCCCCTTTTTTAGTAAATTCCACTGCAATACCATCCAAACCCGCTGCCTTGCCGGCTTTCATCTTCCGCAAAGCTTTTACTATCTCTTCTCTGTTTACCAAATCATTCTCCCTAACCCTCTCACTTTGCACACCACCTCGACCAAAAATCCCTATATCTGCCACTCTATCATCAAACACATTCAACAAACCTTGAAAATACTCACTCCATCTCCTTCTCACATCACCACTACTTATCACCTCCCCATTAGCCCCCTTCACTGATGTTCCCATTTTTTTTCCCTTGTCTTACGCACTTTATTTACCTCCTTCCAAAACATCTTTTATTCTCCCTAAAATTTAAGGATACTCTCTCACCCCAACTCTCATTTGCCCTCTTTTTCACATCTTGCACCTTTCTCTTGACATCCTGCCTCTTTCTTTTATACATCTCCCAGTCATTTGCATTATTTCTTCGCAAAAATCGCCCAAATGCCACTCTCTTATCTTTCACTAACAATCTTACTTCATCCCACCACTCGCTACCCTTTCTAATCTTCTCACCTCCCACGCTTCTCATGCCGCAAGCATCTTTTGCGCAATCCATCACTGCTTCCCTAAATACATCCCATTCCTCCCCCACTTTCGTTACGTCCTTTGTTCTCACCCTTTTCCATTCTGTACTCAGTCGCTCCTGGTACTTCCTCACACGTCTCCTTCCCAAGCTCACTTACTCTCACCACTCTCAGCACACGGGGAAAATGAAACACGATAAGTTCCCGCGTTAGCGAGGTAGCGTCAAGAACTGAGGGCAAAATCCTCACTTGGCCCCCTTCTTTGTTCCTTCTCTTGGAGAAATAAATATTTGAGGGGGAGGATTTCCAGCCCCTCGCGTTGAAAGGTAAC
>NC_092227.1:47067415-47087415 GCF_036320965.1 Panulirus ornatus
AAACAGACGAAAGAAATGGCCCAACCCCCCCCCCCATACACATGTGCATACACACGTCCACACACGCAAATATACATACCTACATAGCTTTCCATGGTTTACCCCAGACGCTTCACATGCCTTGATTCAATCCACTGACAGCACGTCAACCCCTGTATACCACATCGCTCCAATTCACTCTATTCCTTGCCCTCCTTTCACCCTCCTGCATGTTCAGGCCCCGATTACACAAAATCTTTTTCACTCCATCTTTCCACCTCCAATTTGGTCTCCCTCTTCTCCTCGTTCCCTCCACCTCCGACACATATATCCTCTTGGTCAATCTTTCCTCACTCATTCTCTCCATGTGCCCAAACCATTTCAAAACACCCTCTTCTGCTCTCTCAACCACGCTCTTTTTATTTCCACACATCTCTCTTACCCTTACGTTACTTACTCGATCAAACCACCTCACACCACACATTTTCCTCAAACATCTCATTTCCAGCACGTCCATCCTCCTGCGCACAACTCTATCCATAGCCCACGCCTCGCAACCATACAACATTGTTGGAACCACTATTCCTTCAAACATACCCATTTTTGCTTTCCGAGATAATGTTCTCGACTTCCACACATTTTTCAAGGCTCCCAAAATTTTCGCCCCCTCCCCCACCCTATGATCCACTTCCGCTTCCATGGTTCCATCCGCTGACAGATCCACTCCCAGATATCTAAAACACTTATATATATATATATATATATATATATATATATATATATATATATATATATATATATATATATATATATATATATATGTTGTGTTAGTGGCTCTCTCTCTCTCTCTCTCTCTCTCTCTCTCTCTCTCTCTCTCTCTCTCTCTCTCTCTCTCTCTCTCTCTCTCTCTCTCTCTCTCTCTCTTCTGCTGTTAACTGCTGATGCCCCCTCCTCCTCCTCCTCCTCCTCCTCTTTCCTTTCCTCCCACTCCTCACCGTAACCCTCGTCCCATCACTCCCAAAAGACACGTGTCTCCTGCGTCTTCATATATAAACTGGGAGGGTGCAGGTGTCGCTGAACGGGCTTGTGTGTGTGTGTGTGTGTGAAGACCAGGAGAAAGGGAAGGGAAGGTGGTATAGGGCAAGGAGAAGGGACGGGATGGTACCTGGGAGAGTAAGCAGAGAGTAATAGCAGGGAATGAAAAGAATTATAAGTCTCGAGCGACGAGCGGAAAGGCAAGTGATTGGAGAAGGTGACGACGGGAAATGATAAGAAAGATGCAAGACGTCGACAGGTAGCAAGTGCACACAAGATGCAGGGAAATGCACAGGGAAACGGAAGCTCAGAAGTTGGAGGAGCTATTGATAATGAGGTGGATGATGGGAAGCTGCGGAAAGGATAGGTGAAGGAAGAGGAGGGATGGACGGTCCACTAGGCAAGGTAACTTAAACCAGAGTCTTGCTATACACAATATCTGCTAACATACGGTAGGTGTGTTTAGGTAGAAACTGGTATTGATATGAGAATTTATATGTGCTTTACACACACACACAGACACACACATTATATATATATATATATATATATATATATATATATATATATATATATATATATATATATATATATATATATACCCTAGCCTAAGCCAGTTACCTTTTTTAACGACCAACCGCCCGGGGTGGACAAACAGCCAAGGTAACTGTGGACACACTGCCGTAACCAGGACTCGAACCTGTGCGCTTTATCCTGGGCTGCCCGTGAATGCGTCACGGTTAGGAATGCAGACAACTACACTAAGGAGATCCTTGAAACACGGAGACGTTCAGCTTCGTCAAACGGATGTGGACCATTGGACGTGTAGTGTGTTGATATATGTCTGGCCAGGTAATGTGCACGGTAGTTGAAGAGCAGATGCGCGGTGTCCTCAGCGAGAAAGTAGTCTCTCGGGCATGAGGGATCACAGATATGTTGATGTTTGTGGTGCTGGAAAGATGGATGGCATTCAGAAGGCAAACGTGCAGGTGTGACCCGTATTTGTCTGGAGAGTATAGTTTTAAAACGGTGTATGTTTTGCGGGAAGGAGTTCGAGATTGGATCAGTGGATGTAGGTTTAGTGTTTGTCAGGTCATTTCTGTGGGAATGAGTTTTGTCGAGGTGATGTTTGTTGGGGTTTGGGACTCTCTTAGGACAGATAGCTGAAGTGTGACGCTGAATACATCCTTTACTTATGCATGAATGAATGTTGTTGATTGATGATGAAGTGTCTCAGATAGAGAGTGGGTAATTCTTTGGCTTAGAATTGGGTGTCAAACATGTTTAGGTGGCATTGTATTGGAAGTGCCTTTGTTTTGTTACTCATGTCTTGAATGTGTGGTTGTTATGCAGCTGGTGAATTGTTTTGAGTTCAGTGTCATGTTTTGTGTGGTTAATCTTATGTTGGTTTCAGAAAGATTGGATGACGAGGTGGATGAGGCACAGTTTAGAGTGGAGCGGCTAAATTGTTAGTCGAGGATACTGAGGGGTCCTTTGTTATGTCCAGAATTGGTGCTTGTGGTTGCTCTTACGACAGTTAGTCTGTCTGTCTATCCTTTATGTGTTGATGTTTGTGATGGGAGGGGGGGGTGGATGTCATGTGCGTGTCGTATGTGATGCTTCTTTTGATTAGAGTACACGGTCAAGAGTTTGGGTCTGAACCTACAGTGAGTGGGCGAGAGTGGGATGTTTTGGTTGAATTTGTTTTGCATTAATTTTTCGAAGAGTTTGGATGTTGGTGGTGAGTGATGTGGGCATGGAGGGTTTCAGGGTGTGTATTAAACTGGCAGGTCTCCAGCTGTGTGAGTTTTCCGGCATGAAGCCAGGAGTGGTTGAATGGCTGCAGATATCCGGACTGAATTGTTGGAAATGAAACTGGGCGAATGTTTTTTGATGTAGGAGACTGATAACGTTGTCAGAGCCTGTTATACGGTAGTGCTTCAAGGTTTTAATTGGTTTAGGTGTGTCAGCGTGAGTAAAGGTTGGTACAGCTGGTGTGCCAGAGTGATGTGTGGGTCTCTCATGATTGTCCAGTTAACGGGATGTGGCTGGTTTGTGGCTAAATGTTGAGTAAAATTCGTGTGAGTGCATGTGTGTGTTCTCTAGGAGGTGAGATGTTATTCCACTGGGCTAGCAGTGGGTCGTGTGTAGGGGGTCAGAGTGGGGAGGGAGGAGTGACTTCCCTATGATGATGTTTATGGTCGGGTGCTGATGCTTGTGTGTGTTCGTTATGTTGAAGTTGGAATACCAGTTTGCTGAATGTGAGTTGTTTTGTCTGAGTGCGTTCCTGGGTTTTACGAGGTGTGCAAGTATAGTGGAGCACTTTGGCTTGTACTGCTGTCTGTGGATGTGTGTTATGTCTTGTTTGCTGGATTGGTTGATGGTTACAGTGGGTGTTGGCATGATCAGGGAATGGATAATTGTATATGGTAGTTCGAACTCTTTCATTTTTTGTGTACGTACTCGTCAGTCCGTTTTTTTTTTTTTTTCGTTTTTTTGTCATTTATTTTTAGCTCTTGGTGTTGTGAGTTGGGCGAGGTGGATGATGCTTAATCAGACTGGACAGGTAGTCAGACCAGAGCTCCTCTGGTGTTCATTAATCTTCGTTAACTAAACCAAAACAAATGGAAATGTTCAGATGTCGCTACTACTATTGTAACATCTGTGTGTGTGTGTGTGGTAGTACATAGGTGTTTTTGTGTCTGTTTCCTTTACTCCCTATCTTTTTTATGTTTACCTGCAAGTAATTTTTTCTTGGTTCAATTTTATTGTGTTATCTCCCGGAGTCTGTTCTTGGAATACACGAAGAAAAGTTTGGTGGTTAAAAATAGCATGAGAACGGGAAAAAAAAAGTATATATGTGTATATTAGGAAGTGTAAGAAATATTGATAAAGAATGATAACGAACTTTTGGGAGATGAAGAAAGAAATATTTCTACGAGATAAGATACAGGAACGTGACAGCCTCATCAGGCGCGTGTCACAGCACTGTGGCGGCGGGGGATGTGACGCCCCTCCTCCCCTGCCTCAGGAAAGGTGGGAGGAGGGAGATGCCCCAGCGCCCTAGCCCCCAACCCCCGCACCCGGACGAAAATATCTCTAGGTGTCACCGAGAGATGAGGGAGAGGTGGTGAGAGAGAGAGAGAGAGAGAGAGAGAGAGAGAGAGAGAGAGAGAGAGAGAGAGAGAGAGAGAGAGAGAGAGAGAGAGAGAGGCATGAGTCACGGAACAACATTTTTTACTCACACTGACAAAACTCACCGTGTTAAAAATAGGTTACCAGTAATTAGATGGAAGGAAGGTACTACATTTAGTTGAGCTGACGGTATAATTAGAGCTTTTCTTTCTAGGGAGGTGAGAACATGTCGAACACGACCACACGACCCTTAAACACGACCACACACCCGCTTAATCCCCCTTCCTCTCCTCTCGAACACGACGGTACGTGCCTAAATTTAGTACGACCAAACGCTCTTAAGAACCTTCTCCCCACACACACACACACACACACACACACACACACACACACACACACACTCGAACACGACGGTGCAGCCCTTAAGCACAACCATACACCCCTTGAACACAACGGTACGACCCTTATGTGTGTGATACCCAGTGTTTTTTCCTGTCGTTAGGGCCGTGCTCAAGACCCGTATGGTCGTGCTCAACGGTGCGTGCGACGCTTCTGTAGGGGAAGTTGGTCTTCTCGCTTTGCCTGTGTGGGGGGTGTCAAGATGTCTGAAGTTTCGGCTCCTCTTGTGCCATCACGGCTGGAGTCACTGGTGTTGTTCATTAAGAGTGCAGAGAGAGAGAGAGAGAGTTCTTTGACGCAAACCACGAGGGAGTTAGCCTCACTTACCCACGCACCTCCACGTACGCCATCGAACATGAAGGAGGAGAGATGATAGGGAGGAATACAACGTGTACTTAAAAGAGGTGGAAATTACATAGCTAGGCTAGCAGGTGGTAGTCCCCTGGAGGCTCTGTTTGTGATAACAGGAGAGGCCAGAAACACATTACTGTTGGGAGACGAGATGAGCGCCCACATAACCTACATGTAAAGTGAAATGCCTCTTAAGGATTTTTTTTTTTTGAACTACAGAGACACAAGTAACGCCATTCGTGTAGCGACGAATTTTTTTCTTCTTTTTTACACCTGTTTGATGCAGGTATGCAGGTAAATCATTCACGTTAACAATCCTGTTGAAGAAGAAAATCATATGGCCTCATTCGAGGTCAGATGCTTACCTGTGAGTTTATATCCAACATTGTGGGTGAAATTAGACTTGATTTCTTAACGGTAGAATTGTCAGTTGTTTGATAGAGAGAGAGAGAGAGAGAGAGAGAGAGAGAGAGAGAGAGAGAGAGAGAGAGAGAGAGAGAGAGAATTTGATTTTTTTAAGAAATGGCTTTTCTTGGAAACAGCAGTTAATAAGATCCCGAAAAAGAGTATCATAAGAATGCGTATGATGATGAAAGTGTCCGGAATAATAGTGTAAATGTTCGTACGGTCGGTAATTACAGCCTCGGATGTAGACCATTAGTGTGTGAGATTAGACGCGTTCAGAAGTCCACAAATAGACCCGTGCTTCACGGAAGGGTATGATTATGTCTTACGGGTGTACACTTGTTATTGGTCATTTTGAAAGTCTAGACTGGTGTATTATTGGGGTTTCAATGGTGCCGAGTCTATTTCCAGTGTTGGATGATGAGTTGACTCCAGGAATACTTAGTGTTCAATTTACATTAGGTCGGAGGAAGGTGTTGTGAAGAACATGGCATACTTGTAGTTAAGCGCGTACAGTTCAACAAGAAATGCCTGTAACGTCTCCCTGTGACTGAGCTCTCTGCATTCAGGGGGCAAGTTGAAAGACCCGACTGGTCGAGTTGGTCGGTGGGATGCGCCAAACTCGACGCCCGTCGAGTTTCACAAGTCTTTGGTGCTGCACAGTGACCAGATGTGGCAACACTCAGTCCAGGCGAGGGACGCATCACACCTTTGTATAATCGGAATGACTGGTTGCTCGGGGAGAAGTGAATCAGTCTTTGTGTATTGTGGCGTAGAAATACACACACACACACACACACACACACACACACACACACACACACACACGCACACACACACACACACACGGAGGAAAAGTAGATAAAGATGGTATGAAGAAGAATGAAAATTACAGGTTCGTTTCAACATAGTGTGGAAGGGAGGGAGGGTCGTGTGATGTATGACACTTCCCAGGCTGTCATAATGGGCTGTAAAGATGTGCGGTGATTAAACTTTCAGTTTGGACCAATCACAGGCGTCCCTGGGAAGGGAAGGGTGGGTGTGTGATGTATGATATTTACCAAGCTTTTGTAATTGGTCGCGTAGTTGTTGTACGATTATTAAACTTTCAGTGTGAATCAGTCGCTGGTGGACTAATGGAGGGGGGAAGGAAGGAAATATGTGCAATATACGAGGCATTCCCAATATCGCAGAGGGGTTTGCACGGTAATTAAATGTACAATATTGTGTCACAGGTTAAAATAATTTGGTACGATAATTATGACTGACACGTACGATCATGTGGTATGCCACCAGCCTAAGAGCAACAGCTGTTTCAGTCGGCTTGCGGGAAGCCGTTGGGGAAGGTGTACTCCTTTATTTTTCTTATATATTTTTTTTGTAACCTGCAAAAGTTTTACGGTCATGATCATTGTTTTTGGCATAATGTGAGTTGCTCCTGTAAAGTGAAAAAAAAAAAAAAAAACTCGGAAAAGAAAGATGCTAGAACACAGTGTGTTTAGCTTGAAATGGAAAGAAAATTATGGACTGAAACTTCAGCGTGTAAGAATAGTCTGAAGCTGGAGCGTCGGTTAGAATCTTCAGGCTGTGGTTCAGGATGAGTACCCCACAACCCCCCCTTTCCTCGCCCAGGATTCCAACTAACAGGTAAATACGTAGTTAGTTTAAAATACTTAAATATTAAATTCAGTACAGAAGGCGAACGTAGTCAGACCCGTTATTTCCATTCTCAGCTGTCATGTAGCCTGCACGTAGTTTATATATATATATATATATATATATATATATATATATATATATATATATATATATATATATAATCATACTTGATCGCCGTTTTCCGCGTTAGCGAGGTAGCGCTAGAAATAGACGAAAAACGGCATCATCCGCTCACGTCCAGTCTTTAGCTGTCACATGTAACGCACCGGAACCGCAGCTTCGTACCTTCATGCAGGGCCCATAAACCTTTCCATGGTTTACCCCAGACGTTTGACGTACCCTGGTTTAGCATATATATATATATATATATATATATATATATATATATATATATATATAGTGTGTGTGTTTGTATGTGTATGTATATATAGCTTTTATTTTCCGTCTTGACGTGGTATAGGGCGACTGAGGCTTTCGAAAATATTTCAGAGCTCTTTCGTCTCAAACTTAGAAATCGATAATGCAGGAGAGTTGGATTTCCCGGCCCCTGTTTCTGTATTGTCTTAGTCTGCTTGTGCGACACGCAGATGCATGTATAGTGTTTATATATATATATATATATATATATATATATATATATATATATATATATATATATATATATATATATGTTTGAAGGAATAGTGGTTCCAACAATATTGTATGGTTGCGAGGCGTGGGCTATGGATAGAGTTGTGCGCAGGAGGATGGATGTGCTGGAAATGAGATGTTTGAGGACAATGTGTGGTGTGAGGTGGTTTGATCGAGTGAGTAACGTAAGGGTAAGAGAGATGTGTGTAAATAAAAAGAGCGTGGTTGAGAGAGCAGAAGAGGGTGTTTTGAAGTGGTTTGGGCACATGGAGAGAATGAGTGAGGAAAGATTGACCAAGAGGATATATGTGTCGGAGGTGGAGGGAACGAGGAGAAGAGGGAGACCAAATTGGAGGTGGAAAGATGGAGTGAAAAAGATTTTGTGTGATCGTGGCCTGAACATGCAGGAGGGTGAAAGGAGGGCAAGGAATAGAGTGAATTGGAGCGATGTGGTATACCGGGGTTGACGTGCTGTCAGTGGATTGAATCAAGGCATGTGAAGCGTCTGGGGTAAACCATGGAAAGCTGTGTAGGTATGTATATTTGCGTGTGTGGACGTATGTATATACATGTGTATGGGGGGGGGGGGGGTTGGGCCATTTCTTTCGTCTGTTTCCTTGCGCTACCTCGCAAACGCGGGAGACAGCGACAAAGTATAATAAAATATAAAATAATATATATATATATATATATATATACATATATATATATATATATATATATATATATATATATTATTCTCTAACACAGTCTCCAGAAATGATATCGTGATAATGATAATAATAATAATAATAATGGTAATGATGATAGTAGTGGGGATAATTATAATGGTTTCTGTTTAAGCATGACAACTAGAGAGTAGAAAAGTGTGGATTAAGCTATGTCGTCGCTATATCTTGCCGCTACCCTGCTAACGTAGGAAATGCCGAACTAGTAATGATAATAGATGATAATAGTAATGATAATGATTATTATTATTATTTATGAACAAAATTGACTAAGACCAAAACTATTCTAATGTAAGACAATCTTTGCATCTGTATTTCAGTAATAATTTGAAGATTCATGGTTTGATAACACTTAAGTAGAATACACCCGGGTTTATGTAAGCCAGTCGTTATATATATATATATATATATATATATATATATATATTCGCCCACATCCGGAAGTCTCATGATATATCACTAACTTGAACCATATAATATTGTTCCGAGAAACAGTTAATACCTGTGATGGAGGATGATCCAGTAAACATTATCCGGTTTTAATTATTCATGTTACATATAGGGGGATTATTCCTGACTTAAACATTTTGCTTGGAGTGAAAACTAGACTGTTAGACAACCTCTTCCCTTGCTGTAGCTTCATTATCCATATTGCATACATTTTCTACGTCCATTTTCCTCCTCTGGTTTACCGTTTATTCAAGAAACCGTGAATGATGATGCTTGGATTTTTGTTTTCTCTTAGTCGCCCCTCTTGCCTCGGCGAGGCAGCGTCAGACACAAATGAGCGAAGGATATGCCTGCGCTCATTCCCCGTCGCAGTCGTGGATAATGCACGGAAAGCAGACCGTATCAAGGCACGCGCAGACTACTAGGTCGGTGGTTTACTTTGACTGCATGATGACCTGGTTCAGCTCAGTGATAGCACGTCGCCCCCTCTCCCCAAAAATACCACATCGATCGAGTTCTTTCTATCATCTTCACTCCTCTCTTCCTTAACTCCATCGCCTTCTCCATCTTCTCGTCTCCCCCTTTACCCCATCCGCTTCAGACACGTTGATCCTCTTGAGTAATCTTTCTTCGCTCATCCTCTCCATATGTCCGAACGATGTCAGCACACTGTGGACTGCCCTCTTAATCAGACAGATTGCCATTATTAATGAATAAGTAAAATTGACAATAATAATGATAATAATAATGATAATAATAATAATTAATTATTATTATTTATTATTATTATTATTATTATTATTATCATATATTATTATTATTATTGTTATATTTATTATTTTTTTTTTTTTTTTTTTTTTTTTATACTTTGTCGCTGTCTCCCGCGTTTGCGAGGTAGCGCAAGGAAACAGACGAAAGAAATGGCCCAACCCCCCCCCCCCCCATACACATGTACATACACACATCCACACACGCAAATATACATACCTACACAGCTTTCCATGGTTTACCCCAGACGCTTCACATGCCTTGATTCAATCCACTGACAGCACGTCAACCCCTGTATACCACATCGCTCCAATTCACTCTATTCCTTGCCCTCCTTTCACCCTCCTGCATGTTCAGGCCCCGATCACACAAAATCTTTTTCACTCCATCTTTCCACCTCCAATTTGGTCTCCCTCTTCTCCTCGTTCCCTCCACCTCCGACACATATATCCTCTTGGTCAATCTTTCCTCACTCATTCTCTCCATGTGCCCAAACCATTTCAAAACACCCTCTTCTGCTCTCTCAACCACGCTCTTTTTATTTCCACACATCTCTCTTACCCTTACGTTACTTACTCGATCAAACCACCTCACACCACACATTGTCCTCAAACATCTCATTTCCAGCACATCCATCCTCCTGCGCACAACTCTATCCATAGCCCACGCCTCGCAACCATACAGCATTGTTGGAACCACTATTCCTTCAAACATACCCATTTTTGCTTTCCGAGATAATGTTCTCGACTTCCACACATTTTTCAAGGCTCCCAAAATTTTCGCCCCCTCCCCCACCCTATGATCCACTTCCGCTTCCATGGTTCCATCCGCTGACAGATCCACTCCCAGATATCTAAAACACTTCACTTCCTCCAGTTTTTCTCCATTCAAACTCACCTCCCAATTGACTTGACCCTCAACCCTACTGTACCTAATAACCTTGCTCTTATTCACATTTACTCTTAACTTTCTTCTTCCACACACTTTACCAAACTCAGTCACCAGCTTCTGCAGTTTCTCACATGAATCAGCCACCAGCGCTGTATCATCAGCGAACAACAACTGACTCACTTCCCAAGCTCTCTCATCCCCAACAGACTTCATACTTGCCCCTCTTTCCAGGACTCTTGCATTTACCTCCCTAACAACCCCATCCATAAACAAATTAAACAACCATGGAGACATCACACACCCCTGCCGCAAACCTACATTCACTGAGAACCAATCACTTTCCTCTCTTCCTACACGTACACATGCCTTACATCCTCGATAAAAACTTTTCACTGCTTCTAACAACTTGCCTCCCACACCATATATTCTTAATACCTTATTATTATTATTATTATTATTATTATTGTTGTTGTTATTATTATTCCTCGCGGTTAACCTCAAGCAAGATGAACCTAAAATAGAACGTAAGTCTAGTTTGTTATTGGGGTCGGGGTCATTAAGGCCTTCAACGTCAGGATATAATGATCAATCGAGAACTCTTGAACATTTTCAGTTGTTGAAGATAATTGTATGACTATACAACGTTCTCACTTTAAATATAACCCTTCCAGAATAGCGATGTCAGTCCATTTGTCTTATCGGGGTTGAAAGTTGTGCATATTTATCTAACAATAATTTTTTTCATTGACTTTGATTCTAGTGTTGTAATGATACATTCCTAATGCGTTCGTGACATGATAGTGCGTGTGTAACTTTTTGAAAAGAACGTTAACCAGTTCCAAGACAAAGTGTGTGTGTTTGTGTGTTTGTGTGTGTGTGTGTGTGTGTGTGTATCTGTCTGTCTATCTGTGTAAGGCTTCATTTTTTGTGTCTTTGAGTGCATCGTTTTCAATTCTTAACCATGGTGATAAGGCAATCATTCTTAGGGGGCTAAAGTACATTTTTGGGGGGTAAGATTAATATATTCTTTGGATATAAAATGAATTTACTTTTAGGTAGAATAAGACGGAGAGAGCCTTAATCAAATAATTTCTTTGTAGTCAAAATGAACAATTGCATTGGGAGGCCAATGACCAGTGGTTAGTGTTCGGGCTTCATGGTTTGGTGTCTCGGGCCTGAGATAGAAGGCAGGTGAGAGTAATTCATCGGGAAGACTTGATGTGTCGGTCAGCATCACTCACATGTGCTCATCCTCCCCCTCGTTCTCCTGCCATCTCTCTGAACGCTACTGGGAGAGGCTTCGTCTGTTAGAAAAAAAGATATAGATTCCAAAAAATCTATTAATAAGTGTCCATTGTCGACGACGTCAGACGGAATAGGAAAGGTAGTTCAGTGTTGGGTCATGTTACAACCAGCCACCCTGCGGTTATGTCTGTGCAAGTCAGTGTCGATGTTGGAAGACTAAGGACGTCTTGTGGAGTTGTGGATATATCGATAACGACTTGTGTTGTTGTGTACCTGGTACAGGCTGAGGAGTGCAGACCCTAGCTGTACGGTTGAAACAGAGCCGTAAGCGACGTAGCCTACCTCCTTGCGTTTCTTCCACCATAGGGTCAAGAAAATGTTAAGACCACACTGTCACTGACGGTGGTGGATGGAATGGAACGGGTGACCAGGTTGGTCGCTGGAAGACTGATCGCTTATGTGTGTGGGGTGTTGTTGTTGTGGGAGAAGATGTGATCGAAAACGTGTGTGTGTGTGTGAGAGAGAGAGATAGAGAGAGAGAGAGAGAGAGAGAGAGAGAGAGAGAGAGAGAGAGAGAGAGAGAGAGAGAGAGAGAGAGAGATCCTGGAAAGTACCCACGACGAGTTTTTTTTTTTTTTCGTGAGGGAGGGAAGGCGCGTTGTGCTCTCCGCAGAGAGAGAGAGAGAGAGAGAGAGAGAGAGAGAGAGAGTATACTTTCTCTCTCTCTCTCTCTCTCTCTCTCTCTCTCTCTCTCTCTCTCTCTCTCTCTCTCCTCTCCCTCCTGCTGATTGACGTGCAGCGGACGAGTCCAGAGGTGAGTGCGGGAGTCTGTGCTCTGCTATTGTGGGCGGTCATAGCCCGTCAGCCGCACCCTGGTGAAGACCTTGCCCGCCTAATTGTGCGGTTGTCTCCGCTAATGGACTCGTGAAACAGAGAACCATTATCATGGCTCCATTTTGCCGACGACGTTACAGCATTTTTTCCCATGGCAGTTTTTCCATAATTTTCATGACATTTTCCGTAACTTTTTTTTATGCCTTTTTCCAGGAGTAATTTTATTTCCGAATACGTTTCTTTCTCCTCCTTTCTGAATATTTGAATGCACTAAAGCTGAGTTAGTGTTTGATTTTTTTGTCCTGGATTTTTTTTAACATTTTGAATCCTTTTTCGCATTTTTTGTTACGTCTTCCAATGGAAAGATAAAGTAAACATGACAGCTAGAGATTGAGTGTGGAGCAGGAGGGGGGGGGGGTTAGCGATGCTATTTCCTGTGGGGCGGGGTAGCGACAGGAATGGATGAAGGCAAGCAAGTACGAATATGTACATGTGTATACGTCTGTGTGTGTATATGTTGATATGTATATGTGCATGAATGGGCATTTATGTATACATAAGTGTATGTGAGTGGATGTGCCACTCCTCGTTTGTTTCCTGGCGCTACCTTACCGACGTGGGGAAACGGCGATTAAGTATAATATATAGAATATATATATATATATATATATATATATATATATATATATATATATATGCGACGATTTTAATAGTTCCTTTCCATATATGTAGACTAGAAGTATTTCTTCAGCAAATAATGTCCTCTGGTGAATGTGATTCAAGAAGATAAGAGCGAGAGTGTGTTAACATAAGATAGTCATGGATGAATACACACATACAGGCCGCCACTCTTTTTTCCCTGGGGTTATTCTTTCCCTTCATTCACATTCTCTCTTCATTCACTCCTCCTTCTCCTGGTTATACTTTTCTTCCCTTTATTCAGTCTTCCTCTCTTCCTTCACATTACTTCTTTTCTTCCTCTAGTCTTACCCTTCTCTTCATTCACTCTCTGCTCTCTCCCCTGGCATTCATTTATATTTTTCCTGCCATTTTTCTTGCTCTTTCCACCCCACAGATGACCCCCTGCCATACCCTCCGTCTGGGCCCATCCCTCTCATGTCAAATATCACAGGAAATAACATGGCTGAGAAACTGTCTGAAATGTCTTTCATTTGTACACTTCATCTCCTCCTTCCCTTCCAACATTCCTCCCCCACATTCCTCCGTCCCTCCCCCACACTCTTCCATCCCTCCCCCACACTTCATCCCTTCCCCATAATCCTCCTTCCCTCCCCCACAATCTTCCATTTCTCCCCCACACTCCTCTGTCTCCTCCTCCTCTATCCCTCCCCCACACTCCTCCATCCCTTCCCCCACACTCTTTCATCCCCTCCACTATACTCCTTATCCCCTCCCCCCACACTGCCTCCCTGTCCTCGCCTCAGCATCACAGCCACTCACGACCGGGTCCCTTGGCGTGTGGTTGGCTGCTGCTTCCCATAGTTTCTGTATTGAGGCCAACAACACGAGGCTTGTCATTATGATACCTCTTCCTCCTCCTCCTCTCCCTCAACTTCGAAACTGTGATTCCCTTTTTTCTTTCCTCTTGATCTCCTTTCACAGCCTTTCCACCTCTTTGTGTCAGGTCCACACACACACACACACACACACACACACACACACACATATTTCTGTAGTCTCCTCCTTATATTTCTGTCGTCATTGACCATGAATGCGGATACTGTAAAAAAAGAAAAAAAAAAAGTGTTAGATCGAGGCCATTTAAAGCCGGGCATTATTTACTTCTCATCGCCAGTTCATTTACAGGCGCCAGGGGTCGTAAACCATTAACTGTAAACATTGTGCGTCCGTTAGATTGGAAAATGTAGTAATCGAATGCCGTTCCGCTTCCTTGATTTCATTTTCCTTGGCAGCGAGGTGGCAAATGGCGTAATTAAAATGCAATGATTAAATCGGAAAGAGAGAAGGAGGAGGAGGTGGTGGTGGTGGTGGCTACAATGGAAATGAGAAATGAATTATTGAAGTCCTGCGTCGCCTGTATTGTTATTGGTGATTGTAGATGTGTTTGATGTACGTTGTGATCAAATGCGAATTGTAGGGTAACTGTTCTAAAGGTGTATGTGTGTGTGTGTGTGTGTATATATATATATATATATATATATATATATATATATATATATATATATATATATAATCTTGCTGAATGAGCTTCTTGGGAAGCTGAAACGTTTCAGGACTTATTAGAATCCACGCAGTGATTGTCATCTGTCATTATTTGAATTCTGATCGTATGTTTGACCCCGTTATCAGTGAGCCTGCGTGACTGATAAGACGAGGAGTATGAGGAACCTAGTCAAACGTGATATACAGGTGTAACAACATAAAGATTGTAACATGAACATCTTTTTTTTTTACCAAAAAAAAACATGCTTAAAGAGTTATATAGAAAGGGAATTACAGTTGTGGTTTAATCAATGTCATATGATATTATATGACTTAAGACTACGACAGGTGTAATGGTAAAGTAAGTTCAGACTACGACAGTTGTAATGGTAAAGTAAGTTCAGACTACGACAGTTGTAATGGTAAAGTAAGTTCAGACTACGACAGGTGTAATGGTAAAGTAAGTTCAGACTACGACAGTTGTAATGGTAAAGTAAGTTCAGACTACGACAGGTGTAATGGTAAAGTAAGTTCAGACTACGACAGGTGTAATGGTAAAGTAAGTTCAGACTACGACAGGTGTAATGGTAAAGTAAGTTCAGACTACGACAGTTGTAATGGTAAAGTAAGTTCAGACTACGACAGTTGTAATGGTAAAGTAAGTTCAGACTACGACAGGTGTAATGGTAAAGTAAGTTCAGACTACGACAGGTGTAATGGTAAAGTAAGTTCAGACTACGACAGGTGTAATGGTAAAGTAAGTTCAGACTACGACAGGTGTAATGGTAAAGTAAGTTCAGACTACGACAGTTGTAATGGTAAAGTAAGTTCAGACTACGACAGGTGTAATGGTAAAGTAAGTTCAGACTACGACAGGTGTAATGGTAAAGTAAGTTCAGACTACGACAGGTGTAATGGTAAAGTAAGTTCAGACTACGACAGTTGTAATGGTAAAGTAAGTTCAGACTACGACAGGTGTAATGGTAAAGTAAGTTCAGACTACGACAGGTGTAATGGTAAAGTAAGGAAATCAATGAGACCAGTGAATTACCTAAAGCGAATGTGATGAATTATTGACATGTAGACGATTACAGGAGAAATATGTTGTGGTTTTATCAGTAATGTACGATGGCGTTATACGATTCGAGTCTGAGGTAGAATTATGATCGTGAAGTGAAGCACAGACTGACTTGACCTTCAAACCATGGGGGTAGAATAGCCTCTGTGTTGACACACACACACACACACACACACACACACACACACAGGTGTCTCTTGACGCAGGGTTCAAGAGGACCGACACACAGGAGGTAAGCCTAAACCAGGACACGACACGGGTGACAGTGGTGTCAATATGTGGCCAGATCTCCACCCCCCACCCCCGCGTGTGGTGCGCGTCGCCCACTAATGAATTCCAACGAGCCAGATGTGAAGTACTGCCGTCTCTCCTCGTGATCTCTTGGCTGAGATTTCTAAATTAATTTCTCGCCCGCGCGAGCAGGTATATTGTCCTCGCATTCCTCCAGCGATATGCCGTGTGTGTGTGTGTATGTGTGTGTGTGTGTGTGTGTAATAACCCTTATGTCATTACATATTCGTATTGTACAGGGAGGGAGTTTTACAGTCGTGGGGCCCCAGATCATGAACATTGAGTACAGATGAATTCAGACAGCAACAGACTACTGGATTCTAACGAGTGTGTGTGTGTTGGTGGATGAGGACAGAAAATCGTGGGTTAATGTGGTAGGAGGAGAGAGACGTATAGATATTTCCAAGAGGAAGATGTGTTACCTCTTCATGTAAATAAGGAGGTGGAAATGATGTCAGTCGTGGATTTGAAGCGAAATGTGTTTCAAGTTTATGGATGATCGTACGTGTGGCTCTGCTCTTGGTAAGTTAGTGGATGTGTTCACCTAACCTGTTGAACAACACGTACTTCATTTTCGACATAAGTTTGCCCACGAGTCTGTCGATTACGAAGGTTCGATCGTCAAGTATCTCGTTAGGTCGAGTTTATCGAAACCTGTAATGATTTTGGAATACTTGTATTAGACCACCTCTTAACCTTATCTGCTGAATAGATTGAATCCATTTAGTCTGCTCTCATATATAGGCCGGGTGTCACATTCTCTGCTTTCAAACAGGTTCTTACAACGTTTGTACACCGCCAGCATTAACCATGTCCTCAGTTGTTTTGTTCCATTCATTCAACACTCTTGCTTAATTGCTTGTTCTCTCCTTTGGTTGTTCTATCCCTTCATCTCTCGAAGACCTTTTCATTGTCTCTCATTGATCCGTGTGTGTGTGTGTGTGTGATGGATAAAGGCTTTCTGTCTGATTGCAAAGATTTTTCTCATTGATAACAGTAAGAATATTAAGATATTCATGTGTCACTTTTTTGTCTGTCAAGACTTCCCGTGAGATGGTCAAATTATGTAGCAATCGAGAGAGAGAGAGAGAGGGGGGGGGGGGTAGGGAAAATAGAAGGATAGAAGAAAAGAAAAATGAAATACGAAGAAGAGATGATTGGCACTAGGAAGCGCTTAAGAGTCACGCGCCTCAGGAAGGTCGACTGTGGGGAAAAATGAGGAAGTGACACTTGAAGATGATCCTCGAGGATGACGTATTGATGACCTGCAGACAGCATATTCCCTCCTCATCATCTGCTATGTTGATGATGACTTATTGATGACCTACAGACAGCGTATCCCCCTCGTCAACTACTGTGTTGATGATGACGTATTGATGACCTACAGACAATTTAACCCCCTCATCAACTGCT
This sequence comes from Panulirus ornatus, assembly GCF_036320965.1. Taxonomy (NCBI): domain Eukaryota; kingdom Metazoa; phylum Arthropoda; class Malacostraca; order Decapoda; family Palinuridae; genus Panulirus; species Panulirus ornatus. The sequence continues at coordinate 47,084,891 of NC_092227.1, forward strand.
GTGTTGATGACGTATTGATAACCTACAGACAGCAGATCCCCCTCATCAACTGCTGTGTCGATGATGACGTATTGATGACCTACAGACAAGTGATCCCCTCATCAACTGCTGTGTTGATGATGTATTGATAACCTACAGACAGCAGATCCCCCTCATCAACTGCTGTGTTGATGATGTATTGATAACCTACAGACAGCAGATCCCCCTCATCAACTGCTGTGTTGATGATGTATTGATAACCTACAGACAGCAGATCCCCCTCATCAACTGCTGTGTTGATGATGTATTGATAACCTACAGACAGCAGATCCCCCTCATCAACTGCTGTGTTGATGATGTATTGATAACCTACAGACAGCAGATCCCCCTCATCAACTGCTGTGTCGATGATGACGTATTGATAACCTACAGACAGCAGATCCCCCTCATCAACTGCTGTGTTGATGATGTATTGATAACCTACAGACAGCAGATCCCCCTCATCAACTGCTGTGTCGATGATGACGTATTGATAACCTACAGACAGCAGATCCCCCTCATCAACTGCTGTGTTGATGATGTATTGATAACCTACAGACAGCAGATCCCCCTCATCAACTGCTGTGTTGATGATGTATTGATAACCTACAGACAGCAGATCCCCCTCATCAACTGCTGTGTCGATGATGACGTATTGATAACCTACAGACAGCAGATCCCCCTCATCAACTGCTGTGTTGATGATGTATTGATAACCTACAGACAGCAGATCCCCCTCATCAACTGCTGTGTTGATGATGTATTGATAACCTACAGACAGCAGATCCCCCTCATCAACTGCTGTGTCGATGATGACGTATTGATAACCTACAGACAGCAGATCCCCCTCATCAACTGCTGTGTTGATGATGTATTGATAACCTACAGACAGCAGATCCCCCTCATCAACTGCTGTGTTGATGATGTATTGATAACCTACAGACAGCAGATCCCCCTCATCAACTGCTGTGTCGATGATGACGTATTGATAACCTACAGACAGCAGATCCCCCTCATCAACTGCTGTGTTGATGATGTATTGATAACCTACAGACAGCAGATCCCCCTCATCAACTGCTGTGTTGATGATGTATTGATAACCTACAGACAGCAGATCCCCCTCATCAACTGCTGTGTTGATGATGTATTGATAACCTACAGACAGCAGATCCCCCTCATCAACTGCTGTGTTGATGATGTATTGATAACCTACAGACAGCAGATCCCCCTCATCAACTGCTGTGTTGATGATGTATTGATAACCTACAGACAGCAGATCCCCCTCATCAACTGCTGTGTTGATGATGTATTGATAACCTACAGACAGCAGATCCCCCTCATCAACTGCTGTGTTGATGATGTATTGATAACCTACAGACAGCAGATCCCCCTCATCAACTGCTGTGTTGATGATGTATTGATAACCTACAGACAGCAGATCCCCCTCATCAACTGCTGTGTCGATGATGACGTATTGATAACCTACAGACAGCAGATCCCCCTCATCAACTGCTGTGTTGATGATGTATTGATAACCTACAGACAGCAGATCCCCCTCATCAACTGCTGTGTTGATGATGTATTGATAACCTACAGACAGCAGATCCCCCTCATCAACTGCTGTGTTGATGATGTATTGATAACCTACAGACAGCAGATCCCCCTCATCAACTGCTGTGTTGATGATGTATTGATAACCTACAGACAGCAGATCCCCCTCATCAACTGCTGTGTCGATGATGACGTATTGATAACCTACAGACAGCAGATCCCCCTCATCAACTGCTGTGTCGATGATGACGTATTGATAACCTACAGACAGCAGATCCCCCTCATCAACTACTGTGTTGATGATGACGTATTGATGACCTACAGACAATTTAACCCCCTCATCAACTGCTGTGTTGATGACGTATTGATAACCTACAGACAGCAGATCCCCCTCATCAACTGCTGTGTCGATGATGACGTATTGATGACCTACAGACAGTGTATCCCCCTCATCAACTGCTGTGTTGATGATGTATTGATAACCTACAGACAGCAGATCCCCCTCATCAACTGCTGTGTCGATGATGACGTATTGATATCCTGATGACGTCATGGGCTTGCCGGCAAGTCCTTCGACGTCATCAGGTCGTCAGCATGTCACCATGAACACAGCCGGGGAAGAAGGGGGTGTGTCTTGCGGGATGGGCCGGGCAGGTCGTGCGTGGGAGGAGGCCCAGGTGCTGGAAGGGTGTGGGAGACGTGTGTTGGTCGAGGGGCGAGACGGTTGAGGGAGCAGAGGGAAAGCGAAGGGAAGTTATAGCCAGCCTCACGGTGAGGCTTAACCCAGACACTCCCTTTCTCGGTCGTGATCGCCAGTCCGGATATTATTCTGGGTAGTGCTTGCCAGTACGGATATTATTCTGGGTAGTATTTGCCAGTCCGGATATTGTTCTGGGTAGTATTTGCCAGTCCGGATATTGTTCTGGGTAGTATTTGCCAGTCCGGATATTGTTCTG